>NC_134093.1:88149230-88456665 GCF_000715075.1 Nicotiana tabacum | reverse complement strand
GGATATGGTGGCACTCCTCAAGAAAACTCTGGGCATCCTCTGACGCCAAGCCACTAAAAGTAGGAGGGTGGTACTTCTTATACCTCTCGAGCCTAAGCTGCTCCGCCTCAGAAACTGTTGCCTTAACCTCGGGCTGAACTGGAGCTACCAGCTGCATCGGTATAATCTCTGGAACTTGGTTGACCTGAACCCGCTGCTCTAGGGTACCTGCGACGGGTGTCTATGTTCCTCCCCAGGCCTGAGATATGGCAGGAGCGAGTGGTATCAATCCTGCCTGAGCCAAGGTGCTGAACATGCTCAGAAACTGGGCTAGAGTCTCCTGGAGGGCTGGTGCAGTAACAAGTGTCTTCCCTCCAGCTAGAGCTACTGGTGGCTCCTCTGTAGCAGCTCGTGCGGGTGCTCTAGCTGCACCACATGGACGTCCTCGGCCCCGGTCCCGTCCTCTCACGGCTCTAGCAGGGGGCGCGGGTGTCTGGTCATCTGATCCAGCTTTATGTGTCCTCACCATCTATGAGAGAATAGAAAGACGAAAATTTAGAATCCGAAGTCAAAATCTCGCACGATAAGGAATCAAAGAAATGAATTTTTTCCTAACAGTTTCGTAGCCTCCCGAAGATAAATACAGACGTCTCCGTACCGAACCGCGAGACTCTACTAAACTTGCTTGTGACTTATAACACCTATGAACCTAGTGCTATGATACCAACTAGTCACGGCCCCAATTTCCCTCCGTAAGATGCCGTGATTGCACCTAGCCTCTTAGACTAGGTAAGCCTAACAATTATGCGGAATAACATAAATATAAAATTGAAACTCAAATCTCAACATATAATATAAATCAAACTGCGATTCAAAATAGATACAACTCCCAAAATCTAGTAGAAATAAGTTACAAACTTCTAGGAGAAAATACTAAGTGTAGTTATGCATCAAAATCTAAAGAGAATAAGAGAAACAAGATAATAAGGATAGAGGGGGACTACGAGGTCTACAGACGCTGACAGATATACCTTAAAGTCTTCACGTACGGTCTAGCTTACTGGTATCTGGTATGGTAGGAAGAACATGGATTTACACAAAAAGATGTGCAGAAGTGTAGTATGAGAACACCACAATGATACCTAGTAATTGACAAGCCTAACCTCGGTAGAGTAGCGACGAGGTCAGGTCAGGGCCCTACCGAAATAAAAGGAAATGAGGCAGAAAATATAATAATACAATGAAATGACTGAGAAATGAACAACAAGAAATTACATAAGGGTATCAGCACAGTGAATAGAGGTAAACAATAGGGGCGCTCCCGAGGTATCGCCTCGTAGTCCCAAATGTAAATACACAATAGGGGTATCTCCGGAGGTACCGCCTCGTAGTCCCAAAAGTAAATATGTAACGGGGAATCTCTCGAGGTACCGTCTCGTAGTCCCAAAAGTAAATATGCACAACAAAGGGATCTCCCGAGGTACCGCCTCGTAGTCCTAAAAGTAAATATGTAACAAGGGGATCTTCCGAGGTACTGCCTCATAGTCCCAAAAATAAATATGACCAACAATGGGATCTCTCGAGATACCGCCTCGTAGTCCCAAAAGTAAATATGCACAACAATGTGATCTCCCGAGGTACCGCCTCGTAGTCCCAAAAGTGAATATGCACAACAGGGGGATCTCCCGAGGTACCACCTCGTAGTCCCAAAAGTAAATATATAACTCATAAATTATGGAACAACGAATTTACGGTAAGGAATCCTACAGTTAAAGACAGAATACAATAATCAAGGAAACAGGAAATTCAACTAATCATGTTGCACGGATTTCAAGTAAAGGTTAAGACACTTAGACATGCGATACTAGGCTAACATGATAGCTACACATGCTAAGGCAACTTAGTTAAGGATTTCAAAATAAATCTACTCAGCAAGAACCAAAATTTTAACATTTAGCCCGTGTACGCACTCATCACCTCGCGTACATGGCGCTCACATATCACAAATTGTTACAACAGTACCAAATCCTAAGGTGATTTTCTCTACACAAGGTTAGACAAGTCACTTACCTCGAAGCAAGCTCAATCAGTCAATAAGAATTCTCTCGATTTTCCGATTCCGAACGGCCCAAATCCAAATGTTTCCTCTGAGAATCCCTCAAATATTTGCCTCAATCCGAGCTCTCTAAGTCCCAAAATGAAAATGAAATCAAACCCTCGTTTTTCCCTCTTTTCTTCCCAGTCAAACCGCATATGCGGCACGGAAAATCATCGCACGTGCGGAAAACACTTAAGTACTGGACTTCCTCTTCTGCGGATAAGGGCCCGCATTTGCGGAACCGCTTCTGCTGTACAAGGATCGCACCTGCGACCTAAAGCGCTTCTGCGCTCCTGCCATCGCAGAAGCAAAGGCTCTCCTGCGGACAATGTTCCGCTTTCGCAACCACTGTTAGGTAAGGCCAGCTCCACATCTGTGACCCAAAGCTCGCTTATGCGAGTCCGCACCTGCAGCCAATCTCCCTGCAGGTGGTATGACACCAGAAACAACCCAGCATCAGCTATTCCTCTAAGTCCAAAAATAATTCGAATCATACCCGAGACCCCCGAGACCTCAACCAAAAATATCAACAAGTCCTAAAATATCATACGAACTTAGTTGAGCCTTCAAATCACATCAAACAACGCTAGAAACATGAATTGCGCATCGATTCAAGCCTAAGGAATTTTTGAACTTCAAACTTCTACATCGGATGCCGAAGCCTATCAAATCGAGTTCGATTGGCCTCAAATTTTGCACACAAGTCATAATTGACATTACAGACCTATTCCATCTTCCGGAATCGGAATTGGAATCCGACTCTGATATCAAAAGGTCCACTCCTGGTCAAACTTTCCAAAAATCATCAAATTTTCTAACTTTCGCCAATTGACGCTAAAATGACCTACGGACCTCCAATTCAATATCCGAACATGCTCCCAAGAATAAAATCACCCTACGGAGTTTTTGGATCCACCATAACTCCATTCCGAGGTATTCTTCACACAGTTCGAACCATGGTCAATTTCTATAGCTTAAACTCCCAAATTTAGGGGCTATATGTCTCATTTCACTCCAAAACCAAAAACAATTCCTCCCGGCAAGTTACGTAACCACAAAATAAAATAGAGGGAGCAATAAATAGGGTTTCGGGGCTAATACTATCAAAACGACCGGCCGTATCGTTACAGGAGAATTAGAATAACACATATGGTAACTTGAACTTTTGGAAGATCTATGACATATCATTAGAAAGAACAAGCTGGTGAAAACAAATAGGTATTATGTAATGAATATTTGGTTTTTGTAGCAGCATGAAAATCTTAGTTTGATGGTTCGGCAGGTGTTCTTGAAAATCAAATAAAATCTCACATTGTACAAACCAAGTAATCAACAATATGGTGATTGATTTTTTTTTTTCTTTCTGGAATCAAATTCCTTATCTCTCACGCCAAGCATATATTGCTGAAAAGAATGGTTATCAGTTCTGTCTTCTTAATGTCCTCAGGCACAAAGGTGGTTCCAAATGTTTTTCCTTATGAACTGATTGAATAAATTAGAAAAAAGAGCCCCAGCTGATTTATATTTAATAAGAATATGATCAATGATGATAACAAAATAAAATGAAGACTTAATAAATTAAATTGTACAGATAGATATGCATTAAACTAAGTCCATTGAAAATTATACACTCGCACCTGCAACTTGGGTGCAAAGGGCCATTAGAATATAGACAACTAACAAGGGTTGAGAGATAAAGCCCATGTGAGAGCTTCTTTCACTAGAGGTCAGGCTTGATTACCCAAAACAAGCCATCCATTCCAACTTTTAACACTAATTCTCTTTTGAATATTTGAACTTGCATATACTAACGGTATAAAGAATTTTATATTATCAGTATATTTTAGCTTGTTATAATAGGTAATTATAAATTTTAATATTTATGAATAATTATCTGTAGTTATCTTTTAAACAATTTAATATTGAAAAAATTCTTTAACACTTTCAATGTATAGAAGTTAACTCCTCTTCGTTTCTTTACCTCAATAGGAATCTTCCCACTATTGAGGAGTGAGAGGACACGGTCACATGTTCCTTTCATTCATGTTCACTGGAAACAGAAAAAACAGAACAACAATAAAAATAAAAAAAAACATATGTTCCTCTTCCCAATCCTATATATACTACAGTTGTAATAGGAGTTATCTTAAACCTCCTCTAAAACCTTGTACAAACTTACACCTCATTCCCTCCTTGTTCTGCTTCTCTACTGACTAATCCCTAGCATAAAATATACTTATTATGGTGGTAGCAAACACTAAAATTATGCGTTTCTCTGTTTTTCTACTTGTGTTGATCTTATGTCATGATATTTTAGGTTCTGAGGCAAGGCATCTAAAGTCTAAGCATTGCAAAAACTGTTCAAAGAATTTGAAAGTGAAAAGTGGTGGAAAACCATCTTCTTCTTTGTCATCAACCCAAGGAGCAGAAAACAGCAATGTTAAGATAGATGATTTTGGTGGACCAACGGGGCCAGGACACAGTCCAGGAATTGGTCACTCAATTCACAATTAATGTATTTTAATAGTTTGATTTATTTTCAGCAATGCGCGAAATGGAGGAGGAGTAGCAAAACAGAGCAGAAGTTGTATATATTCTTGTTTATGGATTTACTTAGATTTGCTAACAGTGTAAATAATTTTTATTTATTAGTGTAACTTCAGTTTTCAAGTTACTAGTTCCACTTAATATGGCAGTTATCTCAAGTTGTTTTTTAAGAGACTATAATTTATAATAAAAAATATATTTACACCATTAACATTGGATGGAAGTTAAATTATCTCCGTTACAATTTATGCCATACTCTATCTTTTTTAGTCAATCCCAAAATAATGCCATTTTTTTATATTCAATAACAATTTAACTTGAAATTTCTTCTTTTTTTTTTAATGAGATAATTCATAGTCATACAAATATCTATGACTTTTACACCACAAGTTTCAAGCGTCTTTATTTTATTCTTAAATTCTGTACTCACTCAAACACCATCACATAAACTGAGACGATAAAATTGATCATATTAACCTTTACTATCTCTTTCATTTGCTCATTGGAAATATAACAGATAATACAAGACTCTTTACTCCAAGGGCAACTTTGAAAAAAAAAATTAATTCTTTCTTGATATCTAAAAAAATCAAATATTATGACCTACAAAAAAACCCAAAAAATTAATTAAAGTAGATCGAATGAAATATTTAATTTAAATCTTTTATGTACGTTAGTAAATATAATTCACTGCTCGTAAGTTGAGCGCTTGCTTTGCTCATGGGATACAGGCCATAATGGAAATGTTATACACTTGAAATATTTTGAGGTACTTGACAAATATAACAGTAGAAAATAAAATAAGACTTGAAACTAAAGTTAAAGATAATCCTAATTTTGAAGGGCTGAATTGAGAAAATTGGTGCTACGACCATCTAATTTGGATGTAAATAAGCCTCAAAAACTGCATAGATCACTAACATCCAAACTTTAAACTATTTAATTATGTTCATTGATACTTTTTAGAAGAGTTCTTTTGAAAAATAAATTTGAGAAAACATTTATGCAAAAACAATACATGAATGAATAATTTTGATTTTTTTTCTTTAAAAGAAGAATTCCCAGAAAGTTCTTTGACGAAGCTGGCTCCAGGCAGTTTTTAGCCAAAAAAATTCTAACTTTAAAGTATTCAAAGAAACATTCACCAAAAAAGCAATTTGAAATCATTCTTTCAAAAAACTCTCTACAAATAGATGGACAATCTTCACCAAAGCAAGTCGAATAATATTTGTTACAGGTGATCAGTCCAAGTGTCCTACTCAAAATGCTTCATGATAATCAAGTTACCTCAAATATGAAAAAGAGAAATTTGTAGTAGTAGTATAATATTTGAAACCACAAGAAAAAAGTTTTACAAGTCCAAACTTTAGGAGAATTCGGTTTAATTCCCTCTTTACCAAATTGTATGAGAGATGTCACTAATTACATAAATACTAAAAGATGCAAGTATGGCAGCCAATAATATTACATGAATATTGACGTACACTATTCCAATAAAAAAGTTTCTCTCAAAAGTCAAAGTGATTTTTGTTTTTTTTTGGTTAAGGAACTAGTACGTGTTTGTATATCCAGTTTATGTGATTTGATACAAATAACGTTAGAAGAAAATTTTCTTGATCATTATTTATTAGTATGATTTTTTAGATCTGTCTCATACTTTAGTATGGAATTCTACCCCTTAAGAAATAAGAAGTATGGCTGAATGCATGAAATTTCTACATAACCTAAAATTTTGAATTTTAATCCTGAAAATGGAAAAACTGCTGAGTGTAAATGGAAAAACTGCTGAGTGTAAGTGTTTCTCCATAACGTGCCGTACTCGACGCAACTTCAAATTCAATCTTTGAATTCTGAAAATGAGATATTGGTTAAGCAAAAAACTAATTTTGTTTCGTATTTTTTCTTTTTAATTTGTTCCTAAAAAAAAAAGTCATATCTTCTTATTTAGAAATGGTTTAACTTTTAACTTTTTATTTTAAAATAATTTGTGATCACATAAATTTTTATACCTTATTTTATACCATAAAGTTTAAAAGACTTTTTTTATTTTCTTAAATTTTATGTTTAGTTAGAGACCACTACAGAAATTGGGACGGAGAGATTGACACGTCGCCTTTTTTAAGGATCTTCCAATTCTAAAGGGAATAACGCGTTATTATTAGTATTAGTATATAAAGAAATAGGAAAAGTGCAGAATCAAAGTACAAAGAAAAAGCTACTCCAACAATATTTGATGGTTATGTTAAAAAGTACCATTTCCAAGCTGCTCGTATTTGGTGTCATATCGCCGCCATAGCCGACATAGTTTGTTGGCTCTTAATTTGCCATTAGAAAGTCAGCTGGAGCTGTCGAACTACATGGAGAGAGGGTACCATGTGACTTTTGGAGTCCGTAGTTAATAAAGAAAAATTGAAAAGAATAATTTTATATGTTAACACTAACCGTATGTGAGCACCTAATTTTTTATCAGGCTTAAATTTTTTTTAACTCCCTCACGTCACTTAACATATACCTTACCACCAACACAATTATTTCCTCACAACTCACACTCTCACTCTTCCTCTTTAACAACTCACACTCCACTCTTCCTCTTTAAAAACTCACACAAGCACTTCCCCCACATGATCCCTCCACAAACACACATGGCACTCACAAAAGAAATGAGCTTCATCTCCACCCTAAAGACCAACAAAACCCTCTATATAATTGCTGCAAAAATCAGCAATGAAGAGAGGAGAGACCAGCAAAAAATAAGCTGCAAATCCAGCCCCAAAACTCCCTCAAAACAGCTCAAAAACGAGCTGAAAACAACCCAAAAAACGAGCTGAAGACCAGTCCACCTACAGCTGCCGATAACCCCCCAAAACAGCCCCTTTTCTCCAGTTAAACACCCCCAAAAATAAGCTGAAAATCTACCACCAAACCCACATGAAAACAGCCTTGCAACAGGCATGAAAACCAACTGAAACTTCACTCGAACCCACACCTAAAATCAGCCGTGAAACCACCAAACTTCAGCCACTAAACAGCTCCAAAAACAACTTTAAATCACCTAAAACTGTTCCCGTTTTCATCGGTCAGGCAAGGCTTCAATGTCGAGATTCCGGTTCGCAATTTCGGCGTTTTCGTCCGACGATTGTTGATTTGTTATTTCGATTGAGTTGCAAATTTTCAGCTTTATTCATCAATATAAAGGTCCATTTGAATGCATTTTTCTCAGTATTTGTTTTACATTTTTAGTATACACTTGCTTTGATATATTAGTGTTTCTATCTGCTCGTTGTGAATACCTAATTTTTGTACTATTTTAACACCTCCTAAAGTCATTAGTGTTTTGTTGCTTTAATTATATTTCCCAATTTTTGTGTCTTTGATTACATATTTCCTATCATAAAAATACCAAAAAATAGTTCTTTCTTTATTTGTGCACTTTAGAAATTAACTAACTATTCAATTGGTGAATTAATCTAGTTAATTGATCATTTGAATAAGTTACTTAATTAATTTATTTGTTTGTGTAAATTTAGTTTAATAAGTAGGATTAAGAAAGAAATTGGGCTAAATTTAAAAGAGAAAGTGGCCAAAAGTGCAAGATAAGGGGCTGCCTTTGAAAAGGTCCGGAACGACGTAGTTTTGCCTCAAAACTACGTCGTTTCATTAAGTGACCCAAGATCAAATCTCACCCATTGATCACCCATTGATCTAATGGTCCATATTTGATCTCTCAAGAGGTATTTAAAGCCTCAAAAATCTGAAAAATTCCCTCATTTCACCCATAACTCTTTCTCTCTTCTCTCTCTCTCTTCTCTCTCTTCTCTCCACCACCGCCACCGCCGCCGGAAATCACCCACCGGCGGCGGACCACCTCCAAACACCTCCAAATTAACACCATATAATCTCCACAACCTCCTCTTCCCATATCTCCAAACCAATTCCTTAAAAAAAAACCTCAAACTCCTTGAATTTTAGATCTAAGAAACTTTAGCCTTTTTGGTCTAAATTCTTGAAGCTCCGACCAACACCACCCTACAACACATACATGAATGGATAGAGCTCCACGAGACCTATCTTTTCCTACCCATTTCACCCCCAAAATCCCCGTCGCCGCCGGCCCGCTCCTCGCCGCCGCCACGGCTCCACCGCCTCACCACGGCCAAAATGCACCGAACCCCCATTTTAGCTATTTTTCGACTCAAAGACACTCGTTTCTTTTGGCGAGATGCTGAAACGCATTTCGTTCTAGCATCTACCCGAAAGAAACATGCGTTTCGGAGTCGGGTAGTCACCTTTTAGCATCTTTGGCGTCTTCTCGTGGCTCGAACGGCTTCAAGCATACTTGTTAGGTATAATCGTCATCTCTTTAATTAATTTCTGATTTTTTTTTATTTAGTAGATTAGTTTCTGGTTTTTTTTATTTATTTATTTTTTCTGTTTTGGTTATTTCTTGTTAATTAGAGTTTCAAGTTAGGTTTATTTAATTAGCTATCTCTATTTAGTTTAGTGGTTTGTTAGATTCGTTATTGATTTAAACATGATCTTTAGTGTATTAGTTAAATCGTTCACTTAGTTAATCGATTATTTAGTTGTTGTTAGTCGTTGTTCGATTATTAACGATGTTCGTTCTGTTTTGAGCATTAGTTTGTGAATTTAGTTGTTTGTTTAGTAATTAGTTTGCACAAATCCAATTCATTCCCATCAAGTTGGTTTTAATACTTAGTTCAATTACGTTTTTAGTCTCGTCTATGCTTTGTCAGTTCATAGTTGTCCAAGTTTGATTTGTGTTGAGCAAGTAGTTTGTTGTTGATGGTTAAAATCTGAAGTTTAGTTTATTTTATCACAAAATAGGGTAATAGTAGCTTACTTTTACTAGTAGGGTGGCTGAAAGGACATTTTTTCTCCTTGCTTCTGACACAGCAGATTTTCAGGTTGTCCAAATTCACCTTTGGGACAAACCTTGAACAGTGTTTAGCACATAAAGTCAGTCTTTTGGACAGGTTTTTGGTGAACCAAAATCTGTCCAAAAAATCTAACTTTATTTGCCTATTGAAAGGGCTACTTTTCTCCTATAAAAGGGACTCTCTTACACTTAGAATGCAGAGATCCTACTCACTGAAAAAGAGGACACTCTATTACACACTCTATCTTATACTGAGACACATCTTGGAGAGTTGCTAAAAGACATATATCTTTGAGAAAAATCAGCAGCTTAAAACATGTAACAAGGTGAAATTTCAGAGTTTTGTGAGGATTATTTGAGTGCAAAAACCTCAAAAAAATAGAAAGAACCCTTAGACAATTTGTGAAGTTGATAGCTACCAGTTTCAAGCATCTTTGTTGAGTTTTCTGGGTTGTCTTAACACTTGAGTTGCTGCTGTTTCTACTGTATTTGCTGCTAAGTTTTTTTATTGCTGCACTGCTGTATTTTATTATTCCACAAACCAGGTAACTTTTAAATTCTTATATTGCAGATTCTTGTTGATAATAAGAAGGATTTGATCCCGGTTTGGTTGATGGAACATATTAGATCTGATTTTGTTTCAAGATGAATGTTATATTAGTGTTATCATCATGTAAATCTATTAAAAATTAGCTAAATTATCGTTTTCTTCTTTATATATGTGATTAAAATTGCATTCTGTTAAGATTACTTAGTTGAAGGAAAAGATAAAGACCCCACTTTTAACCATGTTTGTTTAGTTTGGGCTCTTTTCCGTGAGTTACTTTCATGGTTCATGTATAATTATCTAAGAAAGACTTCTAGCTTCAAATGTTTTGATGCTTTGAATTATAGTCAACATAATGTTATACTTAATATAGTTCTTCTCTTTAGCATTGAAGTATTACCGTTTTTTTGTAGTTTTTATATTTAGTCGTGGTTTCTATGTTGTTAATGAGTGTAGTTTGATTAGTGCCATAATTGGTGTAGATGAGTAGAAATATTATGTTAGTCCTTAAGAAATAGTTGGTTAAGAAGATAAAAGATAATAATTGGCATGTAAGTTTCTTTTATGAAAAAAATAATAATTTTTGGTTTGGACATCAATGTAAGAAGCAATTTGGGCATAGAAGAATACTTGTTATTTTGTGTTGTCTTGGCCATCAAGGCTCTTAAGCAATATGGGCCAAATAAGCTAAAATTTATAGGCCCAATGATAATAGAAAGCAAGATGGGTATTTTCTTTAAAACCAATAAATTGTCTTTTGTTAAATAAAATAAGTGGCCCGATATTATGAAAGTTTAACATAAGCTTACCCGGGTTTAATGTCTTGCATTAGTGAAAAAATTATTTTTAATAATAATATTTTTTTTCCAGTCGAACAAATAATAAATAAAAAAGAAGCGCTTTTTAATTAATTTAAGCGATAGGCAATTTTAGGCACGTTTGAGATGTAGACCATGTATTCATACACGGTCCTTGGTCGATATTATTTTTTAATAAAGTAGTCATGTGTGCATTCCCGCTCCTTGACTTTTCAATATAAATTATAGTTAAACCATGTGTACTGACACGATCTTTGTTTTAATACATATAATCAAATAAGGACTTTGTGTGCTTGCACGCTTCTAGGCCAAAATTATTAATTATTAAGAAGCACTAGACAATAGTAAATTAAGGCAAATAATACACACCTTATCCAAAAAATAATTCAAGCCAAATTTTAGTCAATAAAAGCGACCGTGCTAGAACCATGGGATTCGGGGAATGCCTTATACCTTCTCCCCGGTTAACAGAATTCCTTACCCGAACTTTATTTTCGCAGACCAATAATAATAGAGTCAAATCTTCCTTTGATTAGGGATTCAAATAAAAGGTGACTTGGAACACTAACAAAATCAATTCCAAGTGGCGACTCTGTAAATAAAATAATCCCTACTCAATTTTATCACTTTAATTGAAAAAACCCTTTAATCCACAAAATATTATTTTGCGGGTAGAAAAAGGGGTGTGACACTCGTGATGAATTTCATTTGCTTTATGAAAAATACTTGATCTCTTTCGTATTGTTTGTGTACTGATTGCGTATTATTTGGGTTATATATTAGTTTTAAAGATTAACTCGTTTGAGTACATGTAAGTTTTGTTTTGGATGATTTCTGTTAAATATGCTATGAACTTGGATTTAGTTTTCTTACTTATATGGTTATGTTACGTTTCTTTTGTTTTGGTATGTTGAAGTGGTGATTTAAGTGAGTTGTTAAATTGGATAGATAGAAAATTAAAGTTATTTCTTTCTTGGCAAGGAATGAGAATAGGCCATGAGTAATGTTAAGTCAGAAGAATGTATAACTCTTAAGCATCACAATAATCCCAGACTTAGGAAAATAACTTTTGAGTACGTTAGAATGCTTTAAGCGCGCCCTAAATTAATCAAATCATCGTAGTTATGCATATGTTCACGTGACATAATTTTGATTTTCAAAATTGAAACCGAAGTACGTGTTCGCGCAACTTTGGCCCAAAATTTTTTTTTAATATAATAAAATACGATTAATTATGTACACATACGTGTGACATGATTTTGGCATAATAAAAAACGGATTCACACCCGTGATTCATTTCAAAGATAATTCTATATTTTAATAATTAAAAGCGGATAGATAAAACATAGAAACCAATAAATCACAGTTTATCCAAAATTAATTCAAGCCAAGTTGTAGTCAATGAAGCGACCGTGCTAGAACCACGGGACTCAGGGAATGCTTTACACCTTCTCTCTGGTCAACAGAATTCCTTACCTGGACTTTATTTTTGCAGACCAATAATAATGGAGTCAAACTTTCCTTTGACTAGAGATTCAAATAAATGATGACTTGGAACACCCAAAAAATTAATTCCAAGTGGCGACTCTGTAAATAAAATAATCCCTACTCAAATTTATTACTTTAATTGGAAAAACTCTTTAACCCACAACAATCCATAACACATATATCTTTTGGGGCAAAAAGAGGTGTGCCCAACGGTCCCGGGCCTGACGGGCCCAAATCATAGGACCGGCCCACGAGACCAGACTAGGCCCGCTAAAACCGGACCAAATGGTCCTGGCCCATTTAGCCGTTTGGCCCGTTTAGCCCGCGGTCCCGGGCCGGTCCCGGGCCTGGACCGGCCCACTTGCCAGCCTTAGTACTTAGGGATAAAGAGGCCCCTAATATGATAAACAGTCCTCTGTCTACTCACACTAATGGGCCAGTAATCGGAATGATCTGTGAAGATGAGGAATTTGATCTAGAACTAAAGGCCATTGTAGACATTGCCGAGACAGAAGAGAAACCTAAAAACGGGCGCCAAACCTGAAAAGTTCTCTGTCATATGGGAGTCTCGGTAGCTGGTCTTGCTATTTTTTCTGCGTCCGAATTATTTCAGGATCTAATCCGAATATTTTACTTCACCGCTTTGCTTTCTGATGTAAACCCTTCTATCTTTAAAATTTTAAAAAAAAATCAAATGAAATTAATATTTCATTGTCGGGGAATATTTTTTTTCTTAATCTTGTCACTTTTCTTATTCTTTTTTCAGTTCTGTTAATGCAGATTTTAATGACATGACATGCTTGCGGACTTCATGCCCAGATCCTAAAACGCTATCAGACCCTGAAATAATAGATCAAGAAACAAAATGTTTTGAAGACAAGGCTTGTAAGAAAATAAATAGAAAATTGGAACGAAGTTGAGATTCCCTCTCTTCGGATCATTATTGAAGCCGGGATTGAGGATAAAAATTGGGTCAAGAACCGATTGAAATAATTGACACTGATGGATGAAAAATAATTGGCCGTAATTTGCCACGGGCAGTTGTACCAACAAAGACTGGTTCGTGTCTATAACAAGAAAGTGCGGCCCAATAAATTTGAAATAGGACAACTCATTCTGAGACGTATCCTCCCACCTCATGAAGAAGCTAAAGAAAAATTGGATTCAAATTGGAAAGGTACATACATTGTAACGAGAGTACTGCAAAAGAGAGCGTTGTACCTGGGAAGCAACGAAGAAAGTGTCCCCGAAACAACCGTCAACACAGATGCAATCAAAATGTACTATGTTTGACCCTCTCTGTAGCATTAATATTCTCTGATTGGGATGACGAAGGCTTTCATTCTCGCTATCCAAACACCATCAACCCTTTGCTAACCCTTTTGAGCCGGTTACCTTTCTTTGATTACCCTCTTTGGAACCTGAAGATGTTATTTTAAAAAAAGAAACAGGAAGAAAAAAAAAAGAAAAACAAAAAAAAAAGAAAAAAAGAAGAAAAAAAAGAAAGAAGAAAAACAAAAATAAAAGAAAATCAAAAGAGTTCATGTACTTGAACTACGTTCGACTTGATTCCGAAAAGATACGTAGGCAGCCTCTCTCTGGGGTTCAGTCACACCAAAATAAAAATCAATATTTCCAAAAAAAAAAAACTGAAACTGGGGCAGATGTTACAATAGTTCGGTGATGGTTTCGCCTTAAAGGTTCCAAAGTTGTAATTCAATCCAAATTCTTTTTACCCAAATCCTTTTCAAGTCTTTCCGATCAATCAAGGAGAATGTTCAAGAATTGGAGGATACAGTTACTTGGATCTGATATAACCAAATGAGAGAAATAAAATAAGAGAGTCTTATTGATGAAAACCCTCACGGCCATCGTAGGGCGATGCCAAGCAAAGAAAATAAAAATAAGAGTCTTGTTAGTGAAAACCCGCAAAGGGCACTGTAAGGCGATGTTGAGAAGAGAAATGAGAGAGGTCGGTTGGTGAAAACCCGCAAAGGGCGCCACTGATCGAAAATAGGATCTTCACAGCCATTGGCATTGACATAGTCCTAGGCAAGGTTTCTCGGTTTCAAGAAAAAAATTATGATGAATTTCTGAGAGTTGGACAGTTGACACAGATCAGGCATCCATTCCAAAAGACATGTCATGTTCATTGAAGTCCGCATGTACTTCAGATAAGTCCTTCTTTTCCTTTCCCCGGAAGGGATACCTTTTGTTTTAAACTCATTCTTCATTCCATTGTTTGTTTTTCTTTAAATCCTTTTCAGTTTAAATTTCGTTCCGAAACCTGAGACAAAGAAGGGATAGCAAGACTGATTTACAGGGCTTTCGTTTGATACAAGCTATTATTCAAGAGGCACCCAGCCTTGGCAGGGGCATCAAGTCAACCCCGACTGGCCATGGTGGCTGATGTTTTGAAATCAAAAACTCTCGAAAAGAGTAAATCAAATTGAAAGTGCCTACAAGATAAAATGAAGTTGAATAGGTTAAGTCCCAAATGGCTAACCATTTTGGCAAAGTTTAAAAAGTCAAAGGTTCGCCAATGCTCTGAAATTGAAAGTGTTGGAGGAAAGAAGTCGAAAGTGAAATGCCCCAAAGGCAAAATAAAGTTGAAAAGGTTAAGTCCCACGCGACCAACCGTCATGTAAAATTTTAAAAAGTCAAAGGGTCTTTGGGGCTAGAAATTCAAGTGGTATTCAGAAACATCTAGTGGCAGGTTGAAATCATCATCAAAAGAAGATTGGCACAAAGCCAAGCTGCCAAAGACATCAAGGCGACAAACCGACCACCACTTTTAAAACTCACAATTTTTCTTTATTTGCAGCAGGAACAAAGCAGTGCAGAATGGCGATTCCTAAAGCACGAATGTCACCAAAGGTAAGTTTCCTCAAAATCTCCACTTTCCTTTATTTTTAGCATGCATCACTACTGTTCATACCTCTCATTTTCGTAGCTTAACCCAGGTATAACCTTTTTACCTAGGGGGATCCAGCTCATATTTTCGGGTAGAAGTACTCTTCGCCCAGGCTAATTTATGTAGCTTAACCCAAGTAGAACTTTTTCGCCTAGGAGGATTCAGCTCATAGTTCCGGGTAGAAGTACTCTTCACTCAGGATGTTTATACATAGCTTAACTCAGGCAGAACCATTTCACCTAGGGGTATCCAGCTCATATTTTCGGGTAGAAGTACTCTTCGCTCAGGTTTATATACATAGCTTAACTCAGGTAGAACCATTTATCCTAGGGGGATCCAGCTCATATATCTGGGTAGAAGTACTTTTCGCCCAGGCTTGCTTTTCGTAGCTTAACCCAGGTAGAATATTTTCACCTAGGTGGATCTAGCTCATATTTCCGGGTATAAGTACTCTTCGCCCATGTTTGCCTTTTGTAGCTTAATCCGGGTAAAAGTACTCTTTGTCCAGGCTTGCTTTTCATAGTTTAACCCAGGTAGAACCTTTTCGCCAAGGGGATTTAGCATTTTATCAGTAATACAAGACACCAACCCCTGGTTACATTTCCTTTTCAGTAATACATGTCACCAACCCCTGGTTACATTTCCTTTTCAGTAATACAGGGCATCAACCCCTGGTTATATTTTCTTTTCAGTAATATAGGGTACCAACCCCTGGTTACATTTCCTTTTCAGTAATACAAAGCGCCAACCCCTAGTCACATTTCCTTTTCAGTAATATAGGGCGCCAACCCCTGGTTACATTTTTTTAGTAATATAGGGCACCAACCCCTGGTTACATTTCCTTTTCAGTAATACAGGGCACCAAACCTTAGATACATTTTCTTTTCAGTAATACAGGGCACCAACCCCTGGTTACATTTCCTTTTCAGTAATGCAGGGCGCCAACCCCTGGTTATGTTTCATATCAGTAATACAGGGTACCAACCTATGATTACATTCTTTTTCCGTAATACATGGTACCAACCCTACAGGATTCTAACCCCTGGTTATATTTTCTTACTAGTATGAGGGTACACCAATCCCTAGTTGACTTTATTATAGACATTGGATCTTCACTTCCTAGTCCCTTTTCCAACATAGGGTCTCCACTCCCTAGTTGATTTTATTTTTAGACATAGGGTCTCCATTCCCTAATATTCTTTTTCCAACATAAGGTCTTCACTACCTAGTTGATTTGATCTTAAATGCATGGTACACCATTCCCTCATCGCATTTCCCAATATAAGGTACATCAATCCTTAGTTGAGGTACCATTTAGACAAATCAGGGTACACCATTACCAAAGAATCATGCTTTCTGAGGGTACACCAATTCCAATCTTTTATTACTTTCAATAATAAAGTAGTATAGAATTTTGTTATAATAACTCATGAAATTTTCCTAGTGAAAACTGGGGCAGAAAATTTTTATTTTGTTTGTTTGTTTTGGTGTTTGAGCCGGTTTTACCTCAAGGCACAGGGTTCGAGATGAATAAAAGAAGAAGTCTCAATCCAGAATAAAGGAAGAAAAAAAATCAAAAATGAAGTAGTGATAGAAAAGATATGGAATGCTCAAGACATGACTGAAGTCACGTGCATTGCACTTCCCGCTTTGATTGGAGGAAATCGTAGAAGAATGAACTAGCACCTGCAGCTAAATAACATCAAGGTTCAGATCAGAGTCTGCGTGAAGAACCAGTCAAGACTCAAGATCAAGTGTTAGAAGACTTATACATAGGAATCTTGTAACTGATAGCTGATAGGCTTGTTTAGTTTCTTTTGATTTTTATGTAATAACAGGACTATAGACCGGAGCCTCACGGAACCTCACTCGACTTTCCAACTCAGCATTCCATCCTTTTCCTTGAACTACATGCGGCCTGATTCCCTTATAACCCTGGATATGTAGGTTGTCCAAAACCAGGACTCGGTTGAACTCACTTCTCTTACCTCTTCCCTTTTGAATAATGGTATGGCCAAAAATTAGTCATATCGCTCATCTTTTCTTTGCCTGAAAACTCTTCATGTTTCCAAGAAAAGAGGCGCATGCTGTGAGCACCTAATTTTTGACCATGCTTGAATTTTTTTCAACTCTCTCACGTCACTTAACACACACCTTACTACCAACACAATTATTCTCTCACAACTCACACTCCCACTCTTCCTCTTTAACAACTCACACTTCACTCTTCCTCTTTAACAACTCACACAAGCACTTCCCCCACATGACCCCTCCACAAATACACATGGTACTCACAAAAGAAATGAGCTTCATCTCCACCCTAAAGACCAACAAAACCCTCTATATAATTGCTGCAAAAATCAGCAATGAAGAGAGGAGAGATCAGCAAAAAACGAGCTGCAAATCCAGCCCCAAAACTCCCTCAAAACAGCTCAAAAATGAGCTGAAAATAATCCAAAAAATGCGCTGAAGACCAGTCCACCCACAGCTACCGATAACCCCCCAAAACAGCCCCTTTTCTCCAGTTAAACACCCCCAAAAATGAGCTGGAAATTTACCACCAAACCCACATGAAAACAGCCTTGCAACAGGCATGAAAACCAACTGAAACTTCACTCGAACCCACGCTTAAAACTAGCCTTGAAACTACCAAACTGCAGCCACTAAACATCTCCAAAAATAGCTTTAAATCACCTAAAACTGTTCCCGTTTTCATCGGTCAGGCAAGGCTTCTATGTCGAGGTTCCGGTTCGCAATTTCGGCATTTTCGTCCGACGATTGTTGATTTGTTATTTCGATTGAGCTACAAATTTTCAGCTTTATTCATCAATATAAATGTCCATTCGAATCCATTTTTCTCAGTATTTGTTTTACATTTTTAGTATACACTTGCTTTGATATATTAGTGTTTCTATCTGCTCGTGATGAATTTCATTTGCTTTATGGAAAATACTTGATCCCTTTCATATTGTTTGTGTACTGATTGCGTATTATTTGGGTTATATATAGGTTTTAAAAATTAATTCGTTTGAGTACATGTAAGTTTTGTTTTGGACGATTTCTGTTAAATATGCTATGGACTTGGATTTAGTTTTCTTACTTATATGGTTATGTTACGTTTCTTTTGTTTTGGCATGTTGAAGTGGTGATTTAACTGAGTTGTTAAATTGGATAGATAGAAAATTAAAGTTGTTTATTTCTTGGTAAGGAATGAGAATAGGCCATGAGTGATATTAAGTCAGAAGAATATATAACTCTTAAGCATCACAATAATCACAGACTTAGGAAAACAATTTTAGAGTTTGTTAGAATGCTTTAAGCGCGCCCTAAATTAATCAAATCATCGTAGTTATGTATATGTTCGCGTGACATAATTTTGATTTTCAAAATTGAAACCAAAGTACGTGTTCGTGCAACTTTGGCCAAAAAAGAAATCTTAATATAATAAAATACTATTAATTGTGTACACATACTTGTGACATAATTTTGGCACAATAAAAAATGAATTCACACCCGTGATTCGTTTCAAAGATAATTTCATATTTTAATAATTAAAAGCGGATAGATAAAACATGAAAACTAATAAATCACAGTTTATCCAAAATTAATTCAAGCCAAGTTGTAGTCAATGAAGCGACCGTGCTAGAACCACGGGACTCAGGGAATGCCTTACACCTTCTCTCTGGTCAACATAATTCCTTACATGGACTTTGTTTTCGCAGACCAATAATAATGGAGTCAAACTTTCCTTTGACTAGGGATTCAAATAAAAGGTGACTAGGAACACCCAAAAATTAATTCCAAGTGACGACTCTGTAAATAAAATAATCCCTATTCAAATTTATTACTTTAATTGAAAAAACTCTTTAACTCACCATCCATAATACATATTATCTTTGTGGGGGTAAAAAGGAGGTGTGACACCGTACATCAACCTTTTACACTACAAATATATATTAAATCGTTATAGCAGACAACTAGTGGCAAAATCAAAATTTTATACAAACGAATTTAAAAAATAAATAAGATGTCACACTTGGAGTTTGATTTACTTCTCTGGAAGTTTTCCTTACATCAAGGTAATAACATATTATACATACACAACTTGAAGTAATTATTTTTTTATTTTATTTGCATAGTATAATTTTTCAAGAAAAAAGATTCCATTGAATCTTCTTTTCTCCACACTCGGCCATTACAGTTATGTCTTATTTTTCAGGTTAATAATTTAATATTTTACTGATTATATGTAATTATCAGTTAACTGACCCGATAGATTAAAATAAATCATATTTTGCTAGGTTATTAATTTTACTTTTTTAGATAATTATCTTTTAGGTGACCAATCAGATAGTTAATTGGTATTTTATATTCTTAACCATAGGTTTTGAATTTGTGTTATCAGAGGTGGATCGAGTGTATCGATATCGGATTCATCTAAATCAGTACTTTCGACACATAGCATAGATAAATGTATAAAAATCTATTAAAATTTTAACAAATAATAAATATATATAAATTCATAACTTTAAAAATATAATGAGTTTAATATTAATAACTTAAAATTTAAACTCATAAAACTTAAATTTTGAATTCGCCATTGCATATAATAAACAACTTACATGTACGAAGTGCTTTCATCCCCCTCCTCTTTAGTGAATATATCCTACGTGAATCCGAACCATTTGACTACTAGGGGTAGTGGTGTTCATGGTCCAGTTTGGATCAGTTTTTCCCTAAAAAGAAACCAAACCAAATAAGTCGGTTTTTCAAATATTAGAACCAAACCAAACCCATTAAGTCGGTTTTTTATCGATTCGGTTTTTGTCGGTTTTTGTCGGTTTTTCGGTTTTTTCGATTATTTACCGGATTTTTCTTAAATATGAGACATACACTACCAAACGCATATTCCGACGACTACATTTTCAACGTTACGCTATCAAACTAATTGCTCTTTGAGAAATCTATCATTTACCAAGATATATTGATGATAATTGACTCAAATAGTGATGAATAATTTAAGTACTCAATTAAAAATCGATTATTTTTAACATGAAATAAATTATTGTACTTAGCAAAAGAAAACTACCGATCAAACTAGAAGACAAAGAATTAAATTATTATAATAACAAAGAACTAGACTAAAAATACAAATGGCTAATATGTATCATAAAATTTCAGAAACTTTACATAAAAATATACATATATATAGGTATAATAATAAATTTAAATAGCCACTTTTATAATCAGTTTGATTCAGTTTCTTTTTTATTAAAACCAAAATCAAACCAAATTTAATCGGTTTTTAAAATTTAAAATTAAAACCAAATTAAACCTAAAAAGTATCGGTTTTTTTAGTCGATTTGATTCGATTTTCAGTTTAATTCGATTTTTCGGATTTTTATGAACACCCCTGACTAGGGGCTGCAAGCAGAACGTGCCTAATCGCTCTTCGGATTAACGAAGCTAAGCTCCAAATCTTGCCAGTAAATCTTAGGGTGATTGAGGAAAAGGTTAGAGAGAGACAGCATCCCCTTTTAAATAAAAAATTGAGCTTAAAAGTGTACCATTCCTCACTGTAGAGATAGAGATTTTATATTTGCAATGCCAATACAAACGCAATCGTACTAGTACATTATTATTTGAGAGAAGTAAAGTACAAATAAAGGTAAATTTGGACTTTGAATTCCACGATTTAATTAGAAAATAGAGATAGTGGTAGTTAAGTTAGTTTATGATTAAGACTTAAAGAACGCTTAAACAATGTTAGTACTTGATTTCTTTTTAATTAGTGACAGAGATACTCCTAGGGAGGACTAGGTTAGGGGTTAGGGGTGTTCGTCGGTCGGTATGGTACGATATGGTATTTAGATATTTTGGTTCGGTATTTTTAGTATTCGGTTTCTTAAAATGCATTATTAATACCATACCTAATTAAATTCGGTATGGTTCGATTTTTCTCCTTTCGGTTTCGGTTTCGATTTGGTAACTTCGATTTATTCGGTTTGAATACTAACTAATGCATAGAATTATAGATTGTAATATTCTAAATTAAAGTACTCAAAAGTACAAAACTAAAAATATTTGTTGACAAAAGTTTGTCCAAAACTGGCAAATATCAACCAGAGAGAGAAAACTGTACATAAAAGAATAAATTTGATCATTAGAAATGTCTTATTGCTTGCTTAGAGTTAATTGATTAACTTAGAGAATAAAGGAAAGTAAAATTATAGATTTTTATATTTATGTTATAATTAATAATATGGGTATTGTGTAATATAATATATATATTTCGGTACGGTATCGGTATTTCGGTATTTTTTTTTAAAATACCAAATATCATACCTAATACCAATATTTTTTAAAATTTAAACCAAATATCATACCGAATACCAAAATATCGAATACCAAATACCAAAATTTTCGATTTCGATATGATAATTCGGTATTTTACCAAATTATGTACGACCCTAGACTAGGCTGGTCTAAAATTTACATATAGGTCTCCCCTGGATAGTTAGAGTAGTGTGTACTTTTACTTTTTTCTATTTCAGACCTGTCTTGCGTGGGGACAGAGACTTGTGGGTTAAGTTAACAATATCTGCAAGTTGAAGCGTGCATTTATACACGGCTTAGATTTTCTTTTTCGACCGAACTAAGCGATTATAATCCTCACTAATTCCTTTCTAGTAGGGCTAATAGTGCAAGTAAGAAATTAAATTGCACGGAGAAAACCTGAACTGGGGCATGAAAATGACTGGCACTTTTTTGACATTCTTACTTTGACAAACTTATAGAAAATGTAATGAATGGGAGTCCATTTTACTCAAAGAGAAACTCTATATTTAGAAGCTGATATAGCTTATTTTTAGTGGATTCAACGAAATTGAATAATTTAGAATCAGGAATATATATTTGTATGCAAAAATTATTAAAACTTTAACAAATATTAAAATTTGAATCAATTGTCTTTAAAGTATGATGTCTTCAATTTTAGAAGTTGAAATCTTCAAGTTTAAATTTTGAATTTGCTTCTATATATTGAACTAGTCAAAATCTGTTTTCAAATAAGTCAAAGTTCTATTTTGCACCAAAACCACCAAAAAGAACGGTTTGGGTTTATCTGAACTTCATTCAGGCCCAATTACCACCATAATGAGGCCATATTACTCGTAAAAATTTCACCCCGTATCTAATTTTGCCCCTGCTATTTAAGTTGTATTTTATTTTTTAAAGTTATTTACCTGTACCGGTAGGAGGAAAAGTCCAAAACCATACATGATCTTTGGCTTTAGACTCAAAGTCATACATATTCTTTCACATGGAGCACTAATAGTACATTTACTTTAACAAAGTGATGCACTTTTAGACATAACACTGAAAAAAAGCCCAAAAACATATATTATATTTGGCTTTAGACTCAAAGTCATACACATTCTTCCACATGGAGCACTAATAGTCCATTTACTTTAACAAAATGGTGTACTTTTAGTCATAACACTAAATACATTTTAATTTTTAACAGAAATCTAAGATCTGACAAAATATTTGTTCTCTTTGTTTTCTTGTTTATCGAAAGAAATAAAGATGACAGATTTATCTAGATAGCAAATAGTAAATATACACAGAATTTATTTACTATTTATCTATTTACGATACGTAAAATATATATTTTACTAAGAAATATTAAACACCGTTAATTTTTATTTGCAATGATTTTTATCTAGATAACCTCAAATGTTATCTAGATTTTTTATTAGAATAGTGTAATAAAATGAGAGCAGAATGTAGCTTTTTTTATACAGAATATTTCGTGTCTACAATGGATGTTAATTTTCCTATTTATAGCTCTATTTATGGAGACAAGAACCCTAAATCAAGCTCCTCTTGAATTAGAATAAAACCATCATTGATGGATGCATAACGGTTGGCTATAAAACAAATATTCTCTATAATGGCCGCTTATTGAATGCTACCCGATGTCAATACTTTGAACCTTTATCGTCAGCTACTCTATCTTTGGAACTCATCTAGCATTGGTCACATGCTTGCAACCGATATTGATTATTTGCTGACTCTTATCCTACATGTCTTCAGCTCCACGTGTCATCCCTTTATTCGTCCAACTGACGCTAACCAATTTTACCGTATATAGGTAGTCTCCCATATTTTTTGGAGACAATACTTTAGTGTCACCGGAAAGTAGAGAAAACCTCTTTCCTTAGCGGGCAAGTTTCTGAACAGTTTCTGACATTTGAAAGAACTCGCGTCTCTCTGCATCTAATGACCCGAACACGTATTACCTACGAGTTACCCCATGATTTACCAAATATTTTTGCAATTTCTCGAGGTAATCATGACCACGATTTTTGCCGTCTATATCTTCTCTACTACTCCTCATTTTCACTCTTTACCTTTTACAATTTCATCTTCTCTGATTTATCTTAGAACCCTACTGCAAACTCTAAATTTTTCAGTAAAAGTTTTTTTCACAAATTTCTCACCATCATTGTTACCCCCATGCTTAAATAAAGTGTGGTGAGTGCGGATCCTAGCACGACCAATCAGCTGGAGACACGTTCGAAGCCAGAAAATGGTCACACGTTTCAGTGGGTCGGCGCTAAGTGTCTCACCTGGGGCTGCAACCAGAGCAGGGCGGCTTACTTTGCATGTGGAAGGAGCAGAATTTCCTAGGCTTGGTAACAGTATAAAAGAGCAGTGAGGCTCTTTCTCTTTCATTCTAGAAGTATCACCAGAACAAGTCCTCTCAAAATACTCTCAATGCCTCTTTAAAATTTTCTAGCAAAGTGAGGCAAAGTCGAAGGTGAATCTAGATTTAGCAAGATTTAACTCGAAGATCTTTGATTCATCGTTGTGTTGACTATCATCTAGAGGAATTGATTATGAAGATTCATTAGAGGCAAAGTTAACCACCATAGAAGTGTAATTAGATCTGCAAAAAGCTATGTAGGGCAACCTTCTTTCTTGGCATGAGTTAGTATAAGTCTCTCCTTCTTTCTAAATGGCTTATGTACTATAAGGTATTAGTAGTTCTAAGTCCTCTCAATGATGTTATCTTGTTCCGGTGTGTTCTTGCTGGTAGCATGTCTTTCAAAGTCCACATTGTTTCCAGTTGGTATCTTGTGGTCGGAGGGTATGACTCATTTTGAAGCCTAAACTTTTTATCTAAAGAACCGCGATACAAAGAAAAACCAAGGGGAAATTATTATACTACCTAAAGAAAATAATATATATATATATTCTTCGAACTTAAAAAATTCAATCAAAAGAAATAAAAACACACACAAGAAACAAAAACAAACATTTATTTACATATTTACATCCCCACCCCACACTTTAAATTATGGCATGTCCCCATGACACACAAATAAAAACCAAGAGGTAAAGAAAACTTCCATAGACTTTTTTCATTTCCGAGAACTTGTGAGCTCCACCCCTAATTCTGAATGCACTTTTCGATTTCTCTCCTCGGGATTCTTTATGGAGCTCATCAGGCCAAAGTCCTTTAGGAATATTTGAAAGACCCGCTCTTTTCTTTCTTTTTTGGCCTCATTTTGAGGGGAGGATTGTTCTTGTAGGATTATCCTCAACTTGTTTCTGCATTCATTCACAAGATCAATCCCTGCATATTCCTGTAAATCCCTAAAAATAAAATCCACATGATGAAGGTTAGAATAAGAAAATTAGAAGAAAGGTCATGTGAGTGCTCCTCTGGTAAGTCCAAGATCATTTGTTCCTTATTCTCTTCTACTAAAAATTGCAATTGTGAATAGGTGAATGGGGGTTTGAAATCTTCTTGTATTGCTTCATAATCAACCAAATCCTTATTTTCAATCATTTCAGTTGAAATGGAGTCATCTTGCAGAGTGGAAAACTCTCTCCGTAGATGTTTATCATCTCGGGTATTCTCATTTTCACATTGTATCTCTTCCATATATTTACCATCACAATGCAACGAGTTAAATCTATTTACTAATTAATTCACTTGCATTGTTAGGTTGTTAGTGGCTTCATCATCTTGTATAATTTCTCTTCCACCTTATTTATGATCTTATACATAAGCTCTTCTAAACTACCATTCTCCTCTTGAGGTAGTTGTCTCACTTTGCTTTCATTTCGGTCAGAATAAGGGTATTCATCCCATCCATAGTCAGAATTGTACCCATATGAATTCTCATACCTGTACGGACTAGAGACAAAGTGAGAATGTTTAAAAGATGAACCATAGGAAGAATACCTACATGCTTGACAATCAACCCAAAGATGATTTCTACCGCATTTAAAACACGTAGCACACCGCTGATACTATCCAGCTGCTAACTCTTCAACCGTTTTCTTAGGCTGGTTGTACTCCATCTTCACAACATTTAGAGTTTAATAATAAGAATATGCTCTTCAAGATTTCTTCAACAAAAGCAATCTTAAAGAAAAGTTAACAAAACAAAACTAAAATTAAAAAAAAAATAAAAATTTAAAACTAATTTCTGAATTAGCACTATAAACTATTTCAAACACTATTGATTGACAATCCCTGGTAACGGCGCCAAAATTTGACGAGCGTAAAACACACACTTAAATTGTGCTCGTTAGTCAAAGATGGTATAGTATAATTATCGTATCCACAAGGATTGGAGTTAAACAATATTCTCGTAGTTCGTAGCTCGGTTGCTATCCAGGAGGATCAACAATGGAGATTTATACAATTAAGAATTAAAATTAAATAAGAACCTAAACTATGGACTAATGACAATCTCAACAAAGGTAAGCAAGGAAGTTATCAATTGAAAAAAATATGGGTTGATAGGATAGGTGCAAGATAATTGTTCGGGATCTAACTCTAGATAATTCACTTCTAATGTTCAAGTGAGTCTCTCAAATTCACTTAATTATCAGTACAAATATTTAGTAGAAACTCCCCTCTCGATTAAGTTTCAACCTCACAATATGAACCAATTTAAGCTCGGTGAAGATATGCAAGAATTCGTAATGGATTGGTCTTTAGGAGAACCTCTTTATTATACTCCTAACTAGGTTTAATCAAGAATTCAACTAGCCTCTTTCGATTACTTAGAAGAATCTATGAATTTAACCAACAACATAGTGTAAATATATCACAAGTTATGCCTCTTTCGATTACAAGAACAAGTGAACACAGATACAATAATTAAATCTTCCAAAATGATTCAAATACATAAAAATAGAGTTATAATCCACAAACAACCATCAATACTCCAAATCCATCAAAACCCAAATGGTTCTACTCTATATACATGGAGGAGTTCTTCACAAATGAAACAAAAATAGAGAAAAATATAAATATAATCCAAACCCGGATCTTGAGTGAGGAAGGAAGGATGCAATCCTTGTGCTCTTGCTTCTCCTTCTTCTCCTTAGCTTCCCTAGGTCTAAGATATGTCAAAAGTCCAGAAATGGTATTTTTCTGTGTATTTAACTATCCCCCAAATAAACTCCAGACGAAAATACCCTTTTTAGCGAAATTGGGAACATACTCTAAGAATGTTGCACTACCGTTACGCATGCCTTGCCGCACCATGCGACGCGCTTGTGGAGAATTCCAGAACATTTGCAAAATCACTTTCTAGGCACATTTTGTACAGCCGCGCCATGCCTCGCGCCACCCCATTCGCCATGGAAGTTGGGAATTTGGGAAAATATAAAACATGAAAATTGTATCCCTTTTAAATATCTTTCCAACGATATATTGTGGAGCCCAAACAGATTTCTGAACAAAAAGTTATGTGTATTTTACTGGACAATGCGCGGTATGCCTGTTAGATTCTTCGTTTCGTTCTTAAAGTGCACTATCATCCGTTGATCTCCGAACACGATACCAACTTAATCCTTGGGCTTTTACTTAGATTTCAAAACTCCAGAATAGCTTCTATTCATTCCATAATATCTAAATAACTCAGAATCACTCCTACACAGCATAAAACACACAATAAATGTAAAACACTACTAATTAAAGCTCAACATGAGTAAAGTGCAGTAAATTAGAGTGCAGTAAGAGACTAAAATACGGGATTATAGTCTACCACCATAACCTCATCGTGGGGTCCATGTTGACCCATAGGGGCAGGTGGAACCTGACTGGTACCTTCTCCTGCTTCTTCATTTAGTCCTTGAACAAGTGCTTGATGTCTCATGGTCGGTATTGCTATAAACATGTACAAGATAAGGATTAGAAGGGAATTCTTATGACTCAGCTCTATCGCACGATCTAGATTAGAAAGAAGGGTTTCCATCCTAAATATCCTGTAGCCCCATATTTATAAGTATGGTGTACCACATACCCATAAAGAAGACTCTACTATATACGGTTTGCAAACTTTCTAGGACACAACCTATGCTCTGATACCAAGTCTATTACACCCTAATCTTGGGAGGTGTGACTGGCACACGACGCTAGAAGGCCCGTGTTAACCAACACGTACATCTTTTCTTTCATAAGTTCTGGGCCATTGAGGCCTCCAAGTGATAATCACCAAAGTTTAAAATGGATACAACTGATTAACAAAGATAATATTGGAACTTTATACATATTACAGCTGTTCTTAACAAAATCATAATCGCCCCATTTTCATACAACCAGACTCTAGCCTACAAGCCTCTAAATGTACAAAAAGAAACGTACACGTATACAATTGGGTCGGGACAGGACCCACCATACCCAAAACGTTTACAACATGTGCCTCTATACCTATCGACTTCTGAATGGCTACTTCGAAGGAGAGAAGAGCAACAACCAATGACTGAATCGTGCACCTATTGGGGAGGGGCGTCACCGGGTCTATCTGTACCTGTAGGCATGAACACAGCACCCAAAAAGGGAAGGGCGTCAGTACGGATAATGTACTGAGTATATAAGACTAAGATGCACCTCAATACCGTAGACTAGCCACCGAGAACGTACACTATTATAACCATGAATCATGAATGCATGCAAGCTTTGTAAAGTTAAACCACTCATTGGGGCCATGAATTTATTATAATTTACACATATCATTGTTCAACCACTCTTTGGCAACTTAAAAAAGACTCGGTATAGTCGGCCCTAAGAGGACTCGGTAGCCTCACATCACACATCACTACATACCCGTCTTCATAGAGGACTCGGTCGTATCTGGCATCAGGAGGTCTCGGTTGTACATGATCTCGGTAAAACTCGGCGTACCCGACCTCAAGAGGACTCGGTAGCCTCACATCAAACATCATCACTCCATACCCGGCCTCTTAGAGAACTCGGTCGTACCCGACCTCAGGAGGTCTCGGTTGTACCCGGTCTTAACAGAACTCGGTGTTGCCGTCCTCAAGAGGACACGGTAGCCTCACATCATACATTATCACTCCATAACCGACCTCACATGGGCTCACTAATATCTTATATCATGCCTCAACATACCCAACTAATCAGTAGCTGCACAATAGGTGTCGTACCCGACCGACTATAGCACAATTCGGTAGAGTAATATATATATATATATATATATATATATATATATATATATATATATATATATATATATATATATAATTTTCTTTAGGTAGTATAATAATTCCTCCTTAGTTTTTCTTTGTGCCGCGGTTCTTTTCCAAGGGTTTTGTTTAAACCGGGTATAATTAATATTTTTTAGGAGTAGGAGATCTTGTGCTATGATTTTAAATGAAAGAAATATCTCTTGACTTCATTATGCTTGAGAATAATATGTGCTTTAGTTGTGACGCTTTGGCTCAGTTTTTGACTCTTGTATAAACATCTTAAATTGTATGTTCTTAACTTTGCTTAACTACTTTGATTAGAGTGTCTTGATGAGTCCGATCCTGAGTGAGTTTTGTGCCATGTGTGTGTAAGGCTTTGTGTATTCTGTGCAGTGCAATTGATGTCTAGAACTTGCCCCATGTGTTTGCAAAGCGAAATAGTAGATTTGTTCGGTCTTGGAAGTGATATAGGCATTTCTTTGTTGAGCCAACTATATATGTTACCCACCAAATTGTTATGTATTGTAGTTAACCCCGTTGTGCCTGTAATCCTGTTTCTTTGATAACCACATTACAAGCCTTATCTATTTGAACCATTTACCTCTCGTGAGCACTTAAAATTGGTATGCACTTTGTAAAAGTTAAAGTGTGAGGTGGTTGGTTTGGCTTTTGAGTGGAAATATTAAAATAAGGAGAAAGGCGCACTGTTGTGCAAAAGTATGAGCCACTTGAATGGAAAAAGAAGATGATGAAAAAATAGTTTATATTCATTGATAGTGCTAACTCTTGATGTATTTGTGCTTAAAGAATTTGGGAGTTGACATATACGGATGTGAAGGTGGAATTATGGTTTGACATAAGTATGGGATTTAAAGGTTAAGTATATGTATTAAAAGTGCTTAGGGAGGTGTAGTTACTCTTATATCTAAATGTATCCTACCCTTCTCGTAGCCTACATTACAACCAATTAAAGTCCTACTTGATTATTGACAGAACAAGCTAGATTGTAGAGTAGTACACTACGGGCAAGCCTATGGTGGATCTTTTGTGGCATATGAATGTTGTTCTGAGAGTGAGTGGATTCTTTCTATCTTGAGTTCTTAATTATTCTTAACTTTTATTGTGTGTGAAACTACTCTCTATTGTTGGGTGAGGGCACTTGATTAATGAAGGAAAGGTAATGTCATTGACCTCTGTGTTAGAGTAAGTGAGCAGGTTGTTAAAAATGCGTGGTGCTTTTGAGTCAAATCTTGAACCGAGGATGTTACAGTATTGTGCTTAATCTGTTCTATTATTCTTGGTATGATGAGTTAGGAGAGTTGCTTAAAACGGTTGTGTCTATGTGAAGTGTAGTTTGATTGCTCGAGGATGAGCAATGGTTTAGGTGTGGAGTGTTGATGGTAGGCTATAATCTCGTATTTTAATCACTTATTGCACTCTAATTTACTGCACTTTACTCATGTTGAGCTTTAATTAGTAGTGTTTTACACTTATTGTGTGTTTTATGCCATGTAGGAGTGATTTCGAGTTATTTAGATGTTATGGAATGAATTGAAGCTATTCTGGAGCTTTGAGGTCTGAGTAAAAGCCCAAGGATTAAGTTGGGATCGTGTTCGGGGATCAACAGATGATAGTGCACTTTAAGAACGAAACGAAGAATCGAGCAGGCATACTACGCATTATCTAGTAAAATGCACATAACCTTTTGCTCAGAAATCTGTTTGGGCTCCACAATATATCGTTGGAAAGATATTTAAAAGGGATACAATTTTCATGTTTTACATTTTCCCAAATTCCCAACTGCCACAGTGTATGGGGCGGTGCGACTGTGCAAAATGTGCCCAGAAAGTGATTTTGCAAATGTTCTGGAATTCTCCATAAGCGCGCCATACCACATGCGGCGCGGTAGTGCAACATTCTTAGTGTATGTTCCCAATTCCGCTAAAAGTGTATTTTTTCCCAGAGTTTATTTGGGGGATAGTTAAATACACGAGAAAAATACCATTTCTACACTTTTGACATGCCTTAGACCTAGGGAAACTAAGGAGAAGAAGGAGAAGCAAGAGCACAATGATTTCATCCTTCCTTCCTCACTCAAGATTCGGGTTTGGATTGTATTTATATTTCCCTCTATTTTTGTTTCATTTGTTAAGAACTCCTCCATGTCTATTAAGTAGAAGCATTTGGGTTTTGATGGATTTGGTGTATTGATGGTTGTTTGTGAATTATAACTCTATTTTTATGTATTTGAATTATTTTTGGAAGATTTAATTGTTGCATCTATGTTTACTTGTTCTTGTAATCGAAAGAGGCATAACTTGTGATATATTTGCACTATGTTATTGGTTGAGTTCATAGATTCTTCTAAGTAATCGAAAGAGGCTAGTTGAATCCTTGATTAAACCTAGTTAGGAGGATAATCGAAAGAGGTTCTCCTAAAGACCAATCCATTACGAATTCTTGCATATCTTCACCGAGCTTAAATTGGTTCATATTGTGAGGGTGAAACTTAATCGAGAGAGGAGGTTCTACTAAATATTTGTACTGATAATTAAGTGAATTCGAGAGACTCACTTGAATATTAGAAGTGAATTATCTAGAGTTAGATCCCGAACAATTATCTTGCACCTATTCTATCAACCCATATTATTTCCCATTGATAACTTCCTTGCTTACCTTTGTTGAGATTGTCATTAGTTAATAGTTTAGGTTCTTATTTAATTTCAATTCTTAAACGTATAAATCTCCATTGTTGATCTCCTGGATAACAATCGAGCTACGAACTACGAGAATACTGGTTAACTCTAATCCCTGTGGATACGATAATAATACTATACTATCTTTGACTAGCGAGTACAATTTAAGCATGTGTTTTGCGCTCGTCGGGTTGTAACCCAGCTTTCGAGGACAACACCACCACCCCCCAGACCCGCCCAGGGAAGTTAATGCATCTCCTATTTCTCCCTCGGTTGTTCCTGAGCAATATTTAGACATGAGAAATGAAGTGCAGTTGTTGACTCAATTAGTGGCCTCTTAGGCCCGGCGTCAGGCCCTTGCCACCTCAAATAAAGCGGTCAGCACAAGAGTCATGGATTTCATAAATTTGGCCCCCCAGGTGTTTACGGGAACAGACCCCAACGAAGATCCCCAGAATTTCCTAGACCAAATACAGCGGACCTTATGAGATATACATGCCACTGATACAGAGTCTGTGGAGCTTGCCTCATATAGATTCCGGGATGTTGATGTGACTTGGTATGAGACGTAGGAGCAGTCTAAGGGATCTCTTTCCCTACCTATAGGATGGAAAGATTTTTCTGAAGCCCTTCTGTAGTACTATTTGCCTATTGAGCTCCGCCGAGCTAAGCAAGATAGATTCTTTCGGTTGGAAGAAGGTAACATGAGTGTTTGCGAGTACAACATGCAATTTAACTCCTTGGCCAAGTATTCTCCCTTTATTGTAGCAGAGATGAGTGATAGAGTACATCGATTCGTGGGTGGACTAGGACCACATTTGATTAATCAATGCACCACTGCTTCCCTGAGTCTAAGTAGGGACATTACTCGTATACAAACCTATGTGCAGAGTTTAGAGGAACGAAAAAGGCGACAATGAGCTACTCGAGAGCGCGATCAGGACCAACATATAAGAGCTTGATCTTCAAGTGATATGGGAGAGTCACGAGGTGAGTTTAGACCTCCATTTCCTTGGCATCCATATAATCTGGTGGCTAGTGTGACGTCACAGTTCTAGGGTCAGCGTCGTGACCAGATCACCTATTTCGATCGAGGTTAGAATCCTCGAGGACTTAACTCATAGTATAGTGGCGGCCCTAGCAAGATGAGGCCCCTAGAGCCGCATTTTGACCGGTTTGGTAAGAACCACTTCAAGCATTATCGTTATGGTTCAAATTTGTGCTATTCTTGTAGGCAACCCGATCACATCATGCGCTTTTGCCCAGCAAGGAATGTGGTTAGTGTGATACCACCAACGGGATCTGCAACAGCTTCTTCATCGACAACGCACCCTAGTAAGCAAAGTATATAGTTGTCGATGGGAAGGGGTAGAGGCAGAAGTGGAATGTCTAGGCCAAGTGGGAAACAACAGAATTGCATCTATGCATTTTCAGTCGTCAGAATTAGAATCATCACCCGCCGTGGTCATAGGTATACTAGCCGTGTTCTCCCTTAATGTGTATGCTCGGATAGATCTAGGATCCACTTTGTCATACATTTCCCCATTTGTTGCTAGTAAATGTGGCAAGAAACCTGAATTGTTACGTCAACCATTCGAAGTGTCCACGCCCGTGGGCAAATCCGTGGTAGTTAGGTGGGTGTATCGAGGTTGTGATGTAATTATTCATGATTGTCATACCTTGGCTGATTTGAATGAATTAGAAATGATAGATTTTGATGTCATCATGCACATGGACTGGTTGGCATCTTGCTATGCTATCGTGGATTTTTGGAAGAAAGTTGTTCGCTTTAACTTCTCGGGAGAACCTGCTATCGAATGGAAGGCTGATGTTGCAACGCCAAAAGGGAAGTTTATTTCTTACCTTAAGGCCCAGAAAATTATCACGAAAGGATGTTTCTATCATTTGGTGTAGGTGCGAGATGTGGAGGCAGAGCCTCCCACACTTCAGTCGGTACCAGTCGTAAGTGAATTCCCCGATGTGTTCCCTGATGAGCTCTCGGGTATTCCACCTGATAGAGAGATTGAGTTTGCTATCAATGTTCCACTCGAATCGATATCGATTGCCCCATACATGATGGCTCCTACCGAGCTGGAGGAACTAAAAGATCTACCGAAGGACCTTTTTGATAAGGGTTTTATCCGACCCAGTACTTCTCCGTGGGGAGCCCCAATGTTATTTGTTCAAAAGCAAGATGAATCATTAAGGATGTATATCAATTATTGATAGCTGAATAAAGGCCATTAAGAACAAGTATCCCCTTCCGAGGCTCAATGATTTGTTTGATCAATTGCAAGGTGCTAAGTATTTTTCGAAGATTGACCTTAGATCTGAGTATCATCAGTTAAGGATCAAGAGAAAAGATGTTCTGAAGACAACCTTTTGGACCCGATATGGCCATTTTGAGTTTCTTATTATGTCCTTTGGCCTAACAAATGCACCAACGACCTTCATGGATATGATGAATCGAGTATTCAGGCCGTATCTGGATATGTTTTGTGATCATGTTCATAGATGATATCCTGGTTTATTCTCGATCAAAGTCAGAGCACATAGAACATTTGCAGATGGTTTTACGTACACTCCGGGATCACAAATTGTACGCCATGTTTTCCAAGTGCGGGTTCTGGCTAAGCTCGGTGACCTTTCTTGGGCACATAGTATCCAGTGAAGGCATCAAGGTTGATAATCAAAAGATTGATGTTGTTAAGAGTTGGCCAAGGCTCACAACTCCTACCGAACTATGCAACTTCTTGGGCTTGGCCGGTTACTATCGAAGGTTTCTCGAAGATTTCTCATCTATAGATGCTTCATTAACGAAGTTGACGCAACAGACAACAAACTTCCAATGGACCGATGTTTGCGAGAAGATATTCCAAGAGTTAAAGGACAGGTTAACCTCGGCATCAGTCCCAACGCTCCCTAAGGAACCCGAAGGGTACGTGGTATACTGTGATGCCTATAGAGTAGGATTAGGTAGTGTTCTAATGCAACACCGAAAATTTGTTGCTTATGCTTTGTGGCAACTAAGGAAGCACGAGCAGAATTACCCAATTCACCACTTGGAGCTAGAAACTGTTATATTTGCCTTGAAGATATGGTGTCACTACTTGTATGGAGTTCATGCTGACATATTCACTGATCACAAGAGCTTGTAGTACATATTCAAGCAAAAAGAATTAAATCTGAGGACTGGGAAAGCAAGTATTGTAGTTGATGTACTAAGTCGGAAGTCCATGGGGAGTCTACGACATGTGGTAGGGCAGAAGTCGAACATGACTGCAGATTTGTGCCGGCTAGTAAACCTAAGCGTACGAATACTTGAAGATCCAGCCTTGCTGAAAATAAAGGAAAGCATTCCATCTCAAAAGAAGCAAGTGTTCGAGCTATCTGAGGACAGAGTACATAGACACAAGGACCTATCGTGCATGCCCGATGTTGGGAAACTCCGATAGAAGATCATGGTAGAGATTCATTGGTCCCGGTATTCTATTCATCTGAGATTAACCAAAATGTACCATGACCTTCAATAGCTATACTGGTGGAACGACATGAAGAGGGACATCATCGAGTACGTCGCTTGGTATCCAAATTGTCAACAAGTCAAGATTGAGCATCAGCAACCGGGAGGGTTGCTGCAAAATATGGAAATTCCGACCTGGAAATGAGAAGTGATCAACATGGATTTTGTCACAGGATTACCACGATCACACCGAAAGTTTGACTCTATATGGGTTATCGTGGATCGATTCAGCAAGTCTGCTCACTTTCTGCCAGTTAAGACTACCTTCTCCGCTAAAGATTATGCTAAGATGTACATTAAGGAGATAGTTCGACTCCATGGGGTTCCGGTTTCCTTCATATCAGACAGAGGTGCCCAGTTTACAACTAACTTCTGGAGATAATTCCAAAAAGGATTAGGAACAAAGATCAACCTTAGCATAGCTTTCCATCCGCAAACTGATGGCCAAGACGAGCGCACCATTCAAATGCTCAAGGACACGTTGCGGGCACGCATTCTGGACTTCAAAGGAGATTGGAAAGATCATCTACCACTCATCGAATTTGCTTACAACAACTACCATGCCAGTATTAAAATGGCACCATATGAGGCCCTATGTGGGTAAAAGTGTAGATCTCTTATTGGCTGGTTCGAAGTGGGTGAAACAAAGTTGTTGGGACTAGAGATGGTACAACAGGCAGTAGAGAAGGTAAATCTAATTCAAAAATGATTGTTGGCCGCCCAAATCAGGCAAAAATCTTACTCGAATTACTGGTAGCGAGATTTAGAGTTTGTTGTAGGGGATTGGGTGTTCTTGAAGATATCACCAATGAAAGGTGTGATGAGATTTTTAAAAAGAGGAAAACTCAGCCCTCGGTATATTGGACCATATCAAATCATACGGAAGGTCGGTCATGTGGCTTATGAGCTTGAGTTGCCCGTGGAATTTGAAGTAGTGCATTCGGTATTCCACATGTCTATACTCCGAAAGTGCTTGAGTGATCTATCTCGTGTTACCCCTATTGAAGATATCTAAGTTACAGAAGACCTATCTTACGAAGAAATTCTGATAGCCATCTTAGATCGACAAGTGCATAAGTTATGAACCAGAAAAGTGGCTTCGGTTAAGGTACTTTGGAGGAACAAGAATAAGGAGAAAATGACGTGGGAATCTGAAGAGGACATGAAATCTAGGTACCCTTATTTATTCCCCACTATGGAAGGAAATAATGCGACTATCATGATGGGCCATGATTCAACATTCGAGGATGAATGTTCCGAATTGGGGAATAATGTTACACCCCATGCTTAAATAAAGTGTGGTGAGTATGGATCCTAGTGCGGCCAATCAGTTGGAGACACATTCGAAGCCAGAAAGCAGTCACACGTTTCAGTGGGTCTAGGCCAAGTGTCTCACCGGGCATTGCAATCAGAGCAGGGCGACCCATTTTGCATGTGGAAGGGGCGAAAATTCCTATGCCTACTAACAACATAAAAGGGCAGTGAGGCTCTTTTTCTTTCATTCTAGAAGTATCATCAGAACAAGTCCTCTCAAAATACTCTCAATGCCTCTTTAAAATTTCCTAGAAAAGTGAGGCAAAGTTGAAGGTGAATATGGATTTAGTAAGATTTAACTCGAAGACATTGGAGTCATCGTCGTGTCAACTATCATCTAGTGGAATAGATTCTGAACATTCATTATAGGCAAAGTTAACCACCATAAAAGTGTAATTAGATCTCCAGCAAGGTTTGTAGAGCAACCTTCATTCTTGGCATGATTTAGTATAAGTCTATTCTTTTTTTATGAATGACTCATGTACTGTAAGGTATTAGTAGTTCTAAATCCTCTCAATGATGTGATCTTGTTCCTGTACGTTCTTGATAGTAGCATGTCCTTCAAAGTCCACATTGTTTCTAATTGGTATCATGTGGTCGGAGGGTATGACTCATTCTGAATATAAACTTGTTATCTCTTGAAATTGTTACTGCATTGCACTCATATATATGCATCTATTTTACTCTACCGAGTCGCGCTATAGTCGGCTGGGTACATCACTTATGTGCAACTACTAATCAATTGGTTATGTTGAGATATGATATGAGATATTACTGAGCCCATGTGAGGCCGAGTATGGAGTGATGATGTGTGATGTGAGGATACCGAGTCCTCTTGAGGCCGCAACACCGAGTTCTATTGAGACCGGGTATAGCCGAGACCTCCTGAGGTGGGGTACGACTGAATCCTCTATGAGGCTGGGTATAGAGTGGCGATGTGTGATATGAGGCTACTAAGTCCTTTTGAGGCTGGCTACACCGAGTTCTGTTGAGACCGGGTACAGTCGAGACCTCCTAAGGTCGGGTACGACCGAGTCCTGTATGAGGCCGGGTATGGAGTGATGAAAATTTGCCCCAAAGAGTGGCTAAAGATATAGTATCAAATAATACATGGCCCCAATGAGAGGCTTGGTTTTACAAAAGTTTCCATGCATTTATGATCCATGATCCACAGTTTTCCACAACTTGGTTTATGCCCCCGATAGTGTGGTTTCGATATTCAGGTTGGAATCATGTACTCACATTTCTTATGCTATGACTCTGATTTACTGTTGCTTCTTAGTCTTACATACTCAGTACATTATTCGTACTGACGCCCTTCCATTTTTGGGCGATGTGTTCATGCCCATAGATACAGATAGACCATGTGACACCCATCCCCAGTAGGTGCACAATTCAACTGTTGGTTGTTGCTCTCCTCTCATTCGAAATAGTTTTTCAGACATTGATAGGTACAGAGGCAGATGTTATAAACGTTTTGGGTACAGTGGGGACCTGTCCCGACCCAGTTGTGTACATATACATTTCTTTTTGTACTTTTAGAGGCTTGCAGGCTAGAGTCTAGTTGTATAGAAAGGGGGTAGTTATGATTATTTTAATAACAATTGTAATATGTATAAAATGCCAATGTTGTCTTTGTTAATCAGTTTTATCCATTTAAACTTTGGTGATTATCACTTGGAGGCTTCCATGACACAGAACTTATCAATGAAAAGATGAAGGAGCACGCGTTGGTTTGCACGGGCCTTTGAGCGTCGTGTGCCGGTCACACCTCCTAAGGTTTGGGTGTGACAATCATGTTTTCTAAAACTGCTGCCTTCGGAAATTCTGGCCTTCTCTTCGATAGAGGTCCAAAAAAGAACATAACCAAAGAGGTTGATGTCGAGTCTGAACCTCCAACCGTAAACACCATCATACCTCTTCACCTTAACATGAAATCCGACCTTTAGGAACAAAAAGAACCTGCAAATCCCAAAAGTGACAAACACTGGCCTGTTAATAGGTATCATTCTTCCATATGTCCTCCTAGGATTCCTATAGTGAAGGAGGATAATAACTGGAACAATATTGAAATCCTCACCCCTAGCGAGGTAGAAATAGTCACCTTCTCCAAAGCAGGGTTCATGTATGTTTATACATACCCTTTCACTTTGGGCCCTTTCACTTTGAGAGTGTGTGAAGGAATCGACCTAACAATCTTAGAATTTTGCCATCGGTACCAAATATGTTTGGCACAAGTAGTCCCTTCCATATGGCATATGGTGTCTTGCCTCCGCCAGTTGTTTTTTGAGACCGGGGAAACCCTGACTCTTTCACACATTATGAAGCTCTACTCTCCAAAGATCTTTCGTGGGGATGTTCTAAAATCTTAGCAAATGTGGTTGTCATTCCCTTCTCACAAGAGTCGATGATGATATCGACCTTGGATCGATGAAACATCGTAGTCCTTGCTACCAGGGATATCCTCCCGGCCATAACACCCGCTCTTCCCGAATCATGAAGTCTTTTCCAAAAGTCTTCAAATATCATTTTTCTTTTCATGTTGAGAAAGACCTCTTTCTCTACTAGCTTTACATTTTTCTTACTCCAGCTACTCACTGGAAGCCACCACGGGTTCAAGATTTTGCCTAATGGGTACAGAAAATTCTGGATATTACTACACGAGAGTACCAAAGGTGGAAAGAAATGGCTCCCAAATATGGGTGGAAAGCCAATAACCATGGTAAACAAAAATTCTTCTTCCTTTGTTTCAATATTTCAATATATCTTGGAAATAATTTAACTGTCTTCTTGTATCACTCAGGACTTTCGAAGGGATCCGTCTTTTGCCCCGACATCGAAGTTTTGCTGCAGAATGCCCTTAACCGGAGGAGAGCTCGAGAATCTACTCGCACTTCTGGTGAAGGTATCTCCTCTCGGAGTCCCCATCCTAAAAATAAGAAACCAAAGAGGAAACGCACCTCCTTGACTTGGACTCAAGAGAAGAGAATGAAAGAAACACCAACCAGACCAGCCACAATGGTCCTTGATGATGAAGAAGGAGCCAATGATGTTCAGGCTCCTCTTCAGAGAAGAGAAAGATCTTCATCAGCTCAACTGGATACTCAGTCAGGAGACTTCACACTCTACCACCAGAAGAAGTTCAAGAACTTTGGGGGGAAATGCAAATAGTTGAAAATGCTTCATCTCGTTTTCGAATTCCCATAGTTGCTTCTTGTCAAAGGAGTTCAATTCCTGACCTTCCTCCACTACCAACTTCTGAGTCGATAACAATTATCTCTTCATCTACACCAGCTGCTTCTTCTCCACCAGCCCAGGCTGAACAAATGGAAAGTGCTCCTTCTCCACAGTCACCCGACCATGGAAATTTGGGAAGTACTTGCTCGGCATCCACTCAGGATCCTCATAGAAAATAAAGTGTCATTCTTTCAGTTTTGAATGAGTGCCATATACTTTCCAAAACGGTGGAGCTTGCCAATTATCTGAAGCCACTGGCCTCAAAAAATGATTGGAGAAAAATGGACTCTCTTTCTGCGGAGTGTCTAATAAATAATACCATGCATTGCTCAGCGTAGGTAGCAATCTAACTTTCTTCTATCTTCTTTCAATTTATACTTTGCATTAATAACTTTATTTATAACCTTTTTCAGTCCAACCTTCTTCCTTCCAATGGCCTGGAAAGGTTGATTCTGGACAAGCAAAAGCTTACGTTGAAACAAGACCAGCTTTTAGCTGAACGAATCTGCTTGCTAAGCGCCTCACGGTATTGGAAGAAAGAATTGCTCAAATAGATGATCTCGAGGCTCGGTTATAGCAATCCGAGCAAGATAGAATGGCTCACACCCAAGAAACTGTCCAACTACATGAAAACCTTCAGGAAGCAAAGACTAAGTGGGCTAAACTGCAAGACACTATGATTGTTGCTGTCGAGCGCGGGCCTGCCTTTTTGGAGCAAGTTGATAACTTGGAAGCTAACTTACGCCTCCTAAAATGAGGAGGCCAATGTTATCAAGGATCAAAGGGCAAGGATGGAGGAAAGACTCAAAAGAGTCATGCAGCATAATCAAATCCATGTCGTAACACATGTTGATCTTGATTCCAAAATCAACATTGTTAAAGCTGAAAATGAAAAGCTTCAAGCGAAGATTAAAAAACTCCAAGCCAAACTCCAAGATCCGGAAGATTCTCTCCTCTTCAAGAATACTTACACCATATAACACACGAAGAGGAAGACTTTGGAGGAAGCTAAAGAAGGCATCACAAACATTGACGAACGCATTGCCAAAGCCCGGGAGCTGGAAACATCTGCTCACGAGAACCTTCCTACTTGACTCATTGCTTTTGATTCTTCGAATACTAACTTCGAGTATTCGGGAACCGAAGGACAAACCGAAGAAGATGAAGGCCTTGAACTAGAAGGGGAACAACCTTCTCCCAATAGAGGAAATGAAGACTCTTCTCTCCCTTCGGGTTCTGGCAGCAAGAACTATTTTTCTCTACTTTTTGTAACTATGCCAAAACTTTTACTGAGTTTGGCATTTTAATTAATAAAAGAAAAATTTTACTTAAGTATTGTACAAAAAAATTTTGGAATCTTTTCACATCCGATATCTTTTGATTCCGGGCATAAACACTTCCGAAATCTACCCTTTACTATGAGGGTTTTATAAGAGAGGGCCCTTATGTTTACGGTTCTCTTGAAGAGGACATCTCCTATTATTCCCGCACAAGCATTTGAAGTTTTTTTTAACTTTCAAATGATAAAATAAATTAACTTATTATTCATAAAAGAAATAAGATAAAAATTAAAGGACTTTGATTTATTCCTTTTATCTTTAAATGTACATTTAAATAAACACTCGTTTGCTTAAATAAATAAAGCTGCCAACATATGTGGCTAACTTGTATAACTTATTTCTTTGGGGGTGATCATGCAGTCCCCGGTCCTGATAAAATAATCCAAATCGTCAAACGATCTGATCCTATATAAAATTGATCACTTCTCGCTCTCCAATCTTTTGGTAAGCATCTGCTTCAACGTATGTAGTAAAATAATCAGTTAAAACCAAAAGAAATTTTAACTTATCGGGCCCTTGTGGTAAGGGAACGACTATGTTCATTTCCCATTTCATTAATGGCTACGGTGACACCATAGAATGCAAAAGTTTCTCCGGTTGATGCACTAATTGTGCATTGCATTGACATTTATCGTACTTTTATACAAATGTCTTTGCGTCTTGCTCTATCTGGGGCCAATAGTAGCCAGCTCTGACTAACTTGAGAACCAACGAGTCTGCACCGGAATGGTTCCCGCAGACTCTTTCATGAACTACCTTCTTCACATAGTCAGCCTCTGATGTCCCTAAGCACCGAGCTAATGGACCTTAAAATGACCTCCTATATAATTGTCCATTAACAAGACAGTAATGAGCCGCCTTGGTCCATAGTGCCCGGGGTGCTTTTGGTTCTGCAGGAAATTTGCCATGCCTTATATATTAAATGAACTCGTTCCTCTAATCCCAGATTAAGTTGGTTGAATTAACCTCACAGTAGCCGTCCACGTCCAACATAGAATGCATCAGTTGAACTACTGCACTGGAATCAAATCCTTTCATTTCTATGGACAAACCAAATTGGCTAATGCATCTGCCTCCACATTTTCCTCTCTCAAAATATGGAAAATTGACCACATTTTCCTCCCCTTGGTATCGAATATTCCATATACTCGGTTCACTACCAGCTGGGAGTTGCACTTTACTTCAATGACCTCGGAGCCTAGCCTATGAGCTAATTCAAGTCCTGCAACTAAATCCTCGTACTCGACTTCATCATTAGTTAATGGTATAATTATAATGGCCAGTCTCAGGGTTCCCCCCTAAGGAGTGATCAATACTACCCCGAGACTGGACACCTTTTACGTTGGAAAATCCATCCCTAAACAAGGTCCAAACTCCCGATACCATTTTGGATATCAGCAGTGCTTCTTTAGCAGCTAAATACATTAATCTCGAACTAAAATCGACCACAAAGTCAGCCAAAAATTGTGACTTGATTGCAGTTCTAGGCTTGTATTCAATGTCGAATTCACTAACTTTGACTACCTATTTGGTCATCCGATCCGACAACTCAGGCTTATAAAGGACATTCCTCAAGGGAAAGTTTGTCACAATGGCTATAGGATGAACTAAAAATAAGGCCTAAGCTTTCGAGAGGCAATTACAAGAGCTAAGGCCAACTTTTTAAGATGCGGATACTGTGTCTCCGCTCCCAATAATACTTTACTAACATAATAAATGGGAAATTGCGTACCTTCTTCCTCTCGGACCAAAACAACACTTACCGCTACTTCTGAGACCGCCAGATAAATCAACAGTTGTTCACTTTCTTCTGATTTCGACAACAAAAGAGGGCTAGACAAGTACCTCTTTTAGGTCTTTCAGTTCCTTTTGGCATTCCGGAGTCTATACGAAATCGTTCTTCCTTTTCAAAAGTGAAAAGAAGTGATGACACTTCTCTGAAGACCTCGAGATGAACCTGCTTAGAGCCGTCGACCTACCAGTCAACCTTTGTACTTCCTTCACACTTGTTAGCTGGTCCGGGTTATCCTCGATGGATTTTATTTTGTCAAAGTTTACTTCGATTTCTCTTTGAGAGACCATAAAACCCAAGAACTTATCGGAATTAAATCCAGCGGCGCACTTCTCTAGGTTGAGCTTCATATTGTATTTTCTCAAAATGTCGAATGCCTCTTGGAGATGTTTCAGATGATCTTGTGCATTAAGAGACTTAACTAACATGTCGTCAATATAAACTTTCATTTTCTTACCTATCTATTTTTCAAATATTTTATTAACAAGCCTTTGGTAAGTGGCTCTGGCATTTTTAAGCCCAAAAGGCATCACATTATAGCAATAAGTGCCAAAATTTGTGAAGAATGAAGTCTTCTCTTGATCTTCCAGGTCCATCCTAAATTGATTATACCCGGAATAAGCATCAAGAAAATTTATTAACTCATGCTTGGCCGTAGAATCAATCATTTGATCAATGTTCGGCAATGGGAAAGAGTCTTTAGGGCATTCCTTATTTCAATCTTTAAAACCTACACACATTCTAACGTGTTATTATTCTTTACAGGCACTACTACTGCGTTAGCTGGCCAATCAAGGTAACTTAACTCTCAAATTGAACCTATATTAAGTAATCGGGTTATCTCTTCCATAACAAACCTGTTTATGACATCTGCTATTGGTCGTTTCTTCTGCCTTACCAAAGGAAAGTTAGCATCCACACATAGTTTGTAGACCGCTACCTTTAATGGAATACTTGTCATATCTGAATGCGACCATGCAAAATAATGAACGTTAGATTTGAGAAAATCCATAATTTTATACTTGAGTTGGGACTCAACCCATTTCTAAATGGAATTTTCTTTCCAAAAATTCTTCAAACAAGGCCACTTGTCCGATCTCTTCTATGGTTGACGTAGTCGCATCCGTCTCCTCCGGTGTCACGACCAAAAACCACGTGACCGATACCCGGCATACTACCCGACCCGAGCGAACCAAACCACGTGATGCACCCAAATCATATGCATGAAAACCAATTTCACTGCGGAAGCTCCTTGAAAATCATATACATTTTCAAGTTAAATAATAAAATATTTAAAAATCACCCATGATGCCTTTCATGATAATAACAATGAGACTAAGTAAAATAAATATGTTTTCATGTAAGTCGTGTACAACCCCGTTACTACAACCTCTCACATCTATCTATGGAGCCTCTATACCAAAGAATAGAGTTAAACACTTGGGCTAATACCTGACTAGCATAAATTAAGAAAATAACATGATAGCTAACACGAAAAAAGGAGTGGTGCCTCACCATATACCTCAGGAAGAGAGTCATCCAAGCCTTGACCGCATGTCACGTATCATACCTCATCCTTAAACGTGTAAAGTAAGCAGGGCCCAGGAGGGCCCCCCTAAGGGCTGAGTACACCACATCGGTACTTAATAAGTGTCATAGACTCTCTCTAACTTAAGTTCTTGGGACAAACTTTATAAAAATAATACACCAATATTTGATATAAAATGATAAGCAATTTTATCAATTCATGATACTTGTCATTTTAAATAAAAGCCAAGTGAAATATAACCCACAATATAAACTTTTAAAATATTTATATCAATCCAAGCTTTTTGGATAAAATCATACAAAATCATTTCCATTTGCTTTAACTCATTGAAATAACTTTCGGCTCCTTAGGCCTAAACATAAATAAATTATCCTTACCTTTCACCGGGGTACTATACTATCACCGACATAAGAATGTTAACTAGGTTATGTACCTAGAGTCAAGTATCATATACCCTACTTGCTCATGTCGTCCCATTGTAGTGCCGTACGAATCGATTCAGCCATGCTAATAATAGCACAAAATAGTACCCTCTTGAGGGAGAGCACTTTGTCGTAGTTTATACCACAAAGTGGACATCTACGCAATTAATAAAACAGTATGACACCACATATGCAACATAATATTTTTGTACATAGAGACATCCGTACTTGCTTGTCCCCACAAGTACGAAAGCACATTTGCAAACAACTTAAGTATTAACTCGAAACATGCTTTTAGAGAAACTCCCTCAAGTAGAGTAAGTTTTAATCAACTTACCTCCCTTTCGCTTTATTAACATTCACAAGCTTTCAATCCTCTTCCATCATTCCTATGTTGATTAAAATACTCGAACATCACCAATAAGTCGATATCTACAATTAGATATCCTAACTGCATCAAAATATGACCTAAGATATTGATCAATATCCATATATGGCTCAAAAGTTGGCTACAAGACTCCAACAACTCAAATCGCCAAATAGATTTACATGCTAGACCATTCAATTTCATTCTTATATTTTAATACTCATTCGAAGTCATTAATGATACTACATCAATTGTCCAATGCCACCAAGTTACTATTCATCGTCTTCCATAATCAACCCTCGCAAAATATACAATTCAGGTGATTACGTAGTTGATCACTTCTAACTTTTGCTAACAAATAATTTCATAGGTTCATTTTATTCATCAATTTTATCGCCAAGATTACTATTTATCTTCTCTTTTATTTTCTCAGAAGTACTTTTCATGCCATGAACTAGAGTTTTATAATCCAATCCTTCAACCATTAAAACTTGTAACAAATGCTTCAAATACTTCTAACTAGTCATAATAAACGAGTTTGAAGCATTGGAATTACCTCAAGTAGATCAATCTTGAAAAATTACAACTTTGGTGATTTTTGTGTTCTTGGGGATTTGATGATGAAATCTAATATTTGGATGTAAGAGTGATGTTAGAACTCATGTATATTGAGTAAGAATCAACCCAAAACATCATTAACAACTTACCTTAGTTGATTGGATTTAATTTGAGCTTAAAATTGCCTCTTCACCTTAAGAACCCTAACCCTCCAATACTCAAAATACTCTCTTCCCCCGATTTTGTATTTATAGGCCCAGATTTTTGGGTTTTGGACGCGGCCCCGGATGCTTCGCATACCCAGTTCACTCCTCTTCGAAGCCCAGATACGGACCCGTACGCTATGGCAGTACTTCACTACCAGGCTTTGGTATCTTGATCATAACTTATTGTAAGAGTATCCTAATGATGAACAGCTTGAAGCATTAGAAACTAGACTCGAAGATATTTCATTTGATATATATATATATGCTCCTCCAAAGTTAGGTCTTGTGCGTACTCATTTGGAACTTTAGTCTATCATGTAATTTCCAACTTGACTTAGACTTAGGGCTCTCCATAGACCCCACATCACTTATAATATACCTCGTACACTTATTATCATATCCAATTAATATCCATTATATTAATAGTCCTCGTCTGCATACAAAATAATGTAATTAGCACACATCAACTTTCTTAATAGCGCTTAAGTATTTCAAAATTTTTCGGGGTGCTACATTCTCCCCCACTTAAGAACCTTCGTCCTCGAATGTTTACAAGTCACTTATAAGCATAGAGTTACCATCCTTTTATATCCAACCATTATGCATAGGCACTTATGACTATATGGGTGTTATACTTCCTTTCCAAAATCTCAACTTACTTATGGCCCTCAAAATTTGGCTATCTTTACAAATTCTTAAAAATTTCGGTAGAGTTTTCCTTATAACTAGGACTATCCAAAAACGTTTAACATGTCCAGAACAATCCCCCACATGGGCACCAATAACAATATAGCTCAATAACTAGCAGTAAAGAACATGATGAACTATTTAGTCCCCACACGACCTTACAAATACCATAAGTGCGTCAAGTATATACGTTTGTACTTTGAGTATTTACATACCTTCATACTGCTCAATATTAATAATATCCACTTGACATAGTACCCATATCACTACTGAACATATGTGTATTCTTTCATCATGAATACGTCAAGTTGTACCTAAAAAGTATTTTGAAGTAAACTAAAATCTCTCTGTAACTGGAACTTTTACAAATTTCATTTTTTTTTGGATAATATAGAATATCACATTTCTATGCTGCCTAAATTCTCAGCTTCCTCGAAGCTATGGCTCATGCTTGGTGAGAGTGAACTTATATTGCCCCCTTGGTATCTGCAAACTTATCCATTCTGACTCATAGTCTCAAAATTTTATCATAACGAATACTTTCAAATTACTCTAGTGTCTTTTATGAATTCTGTTTCCAGGAAAAGTTTTTCCACTTAAGACTTTTAATATTTTCAAATCATCAAAACTATTTGGGAACGTTCTTTGTTTCCTTCCAAAGACTAATAAGATATTTGTCTCAAATTCGTCCATCATATGATAATTTCATACCCCCACTTTCGCTCATACCTTTAGAGCTCATGTTATATGTAGAACTTGATAACTATTGTTACCAACAAGTTTACTCTAAAAATAATTCAACTCACTTTGTTCGATTTCATGATACTAGTTTGCCACCTACACACGGACATTCGTGTTCTAGTTTTATTTCTTAACTTTTACCAGTTCCTTGAAACCATTGAGTATCTTGTGATATTTTTCTACCAAAAATTTGGGATTGCATTTATTTCCATGCGTACCATATACATGCTACCGTAGTCTGTAAGCTTTCAACAGTCGAGAGTCATCATTATCACGATGGTACTTGCACCCTTTTAATATTAGTGCTCTTCTTTGAATCTGTGCTTTTTACTGGCATGCTTTATTTTTTTGTGTAGAAGAGTCTCTTCTCATTCAGGAATGCACATTACATTACCTTTTTCTATTTCATCTCATGCTAAGTGTGCACACATTAAAATACCCTCTTATTCCACTTAATCCTACGTACAATTCAAAGTACTTCCTTGTTCTCCGCCAATACTTGAATTTAATTCAAATCGCACATGTCCCCAAAGTTGTAGGAATACATTCGAGTTGCCCATTAAATCTTTGACTATTAGACATAACTTTTAACACCCCTGATGCAGAACATCATAAGTATTACTTGTAATGAACCCTTGATTCCCTACAAACACTTTATGGTAATTGTAATCTTTCCATCATGAAGTTACCGAAGGTTTTCTCTTCATCTTGACTCTAGTAAATAAAATATCTTATTTCTCAAACCATTACCTTTAAGGTGAATCTTTTCTGTTCAGATGCTCCCCCACTTAAGAGTAAACCCAATTCAAACTCTTACTTGCCACTCGAAGTCATTATTAAACTTCTATCTCACATAAAACTTTTCATTGACAATCAATTTGTTCACCCACTAAAATAGGCTATTTATCCCTCCCAATTAGAAATTTCTATATTTACCGCTTCAATCTTTCATCGTACATTGACTTTTATTTCATCATTATGCCGATATGCTCATTATTCTGACAATAGGATATATTGGTTATACTCATAGGAACTTTCTTTGTTCATTTTCGTATCCAAGTATCACTTCGCTACTAGCTGCAACATATATTGCTAAGGGCCATTATTTTCCGTCCTTACGACATCATTACAATTAGCACTTCACTCTTTTATGTTCACTCTATCGTTGAAATCTCTTCCAACATTTCACCCTTCAATCCATGCTCTAATACAGTTCTAGCAAGTGCGACTACCTTGCGCCTCTCATCTCATGCTTAAATATGTTGAACAAGTGTGACTCCATTAGGGTAAATCCATATATTATTATATAACTTTTCACAACATATACCATCTTCACAATGCTAAATGTAAGAATTACACATTCTATCTTTATGCCACCATCATGTTCTCAATCAGTGTATATATATATATATATATATATATATATATATATATATATATATATATATATATATATATATATATATATATATATATATATATTTCGTAGATGAATATCTCTGTAATTATATTTCTTGCTATTAAGTCCTTTCATAAAACTTTATTTTGATGGTATCCCACCGAGTAGGCTACTACTTATGATAAAGATGTCATGCCTATAGGGTCTTATTACCTCATGTCTTCATCATAATGCAAACTCTTTTGGCCATAGCTAATACCACATATTTACAACAATACATTTCATATGATAAATATATACTTGCATATTTTCCCATTCTTCATTATCATGTAGTCTTAGAATTCTTGTAACTTCTCAATCTCCAAATCCGTACCATAATCGTTTTCAATCTTTGTTTTGAGCCTTATGCCGTACACCTTATATGTATAACTTTTCAACAACTTTAACTTAGCCCACGAGCCATTTCAATATTTATTCTTCTTGAATCATAAGGATCCGTTCACTCACAAGTTAACTGCTCTTTCAATATTGAGCACATATAGAGTTTCTTTGAGATCATTCTTGGAAATTCTCAATTTTTCATCATTTCAACAGAAAATAATAAGACATACCTCGACTAGAAAAACTCAAGATTATCATTCCACGTCATTTTTTTTCTTCTCTAACAACCTATATTGCTTCTTATAACCTCCAAGATTACGCCTTTTGTGCATCTTATGCCTTAATATTTTCACGCTTACCCATTTAAGATCACATACTTTATCCTCGCATACCTTGCTATGCATAATTAGAGATTGACTTTTATTTGTGTCACATTCATCACCTGGAGGAACTCAAGGTTATCATGCCCATCTTTTACATATGGCATGTTTCGTCTATCCTCAACTCGTATTTACACGTGGCACTTTATTTCTTGTGTGCCACTTCTATTACATATGACACCATCATGACGATAACCTATCAAGCTTAGGGGAAACCCGATGTCAAGTACAATTAAGGGTCATCTCTCTCGTCTTGTAACATTCCCTTTTCGAATGATCAAGAAGTCCTTTTTTTGGGAAGGTGTCTTTGGTCATTATTGACACTATCTTAACTATGCCATATTTCTTATGAATCATACTATGTTCGCCACAAACTTGACTGATTCACATTCACTTATTAGTTAGATCCATATAACCTCTATATATATTGTCATGATAATTTAAGGTGCAACATCTTCATTTACAATATTCTTTTTGTACCTTTGCTAAACTCGTTAATGCTGATTACCATAGTAAACAGTAGCTCCAATATCTTGACCAACAATATTGAATTGAAATCTAGGGTCTAACATATATGCCCTTATTCGCATCCTTTAGAAAAATTCTTTATAAGTCATGATACCATCCTGACAATACTAGCTGACATCATCACCTTATTTTCTTCCATGATTTCTCTGTATTCGACTGATAATTCTTATTGACCAAAGTCACACGTGTTGACTGTATCAGCCTCAATCTATTCTCAACTTATCTTTCCATTTTGAACAAATCTGACACTTTCTGGCTATTAGCCCAAACATCTTATATTATAATTTGAACCTTGAGCTTTATTCTCGTCACTTCTGTATCTTCCATAACAGGTAATCAATATGATCGAGAATCCATACTCTCACGTCAGGCACAAACGCAGGATCTAGAGTATGAAGAAAGTGAAACTCCCTAGATGTCATTGTAGCCTCCCCGATATAAGTGTGGCTAGCAACACATCGATAAGAGGGACTCTACTTGACACGGTGCCATAGACTTTCTAGGACTCGACTTAGAACCTAGTGCTCTGATACTAAGTTTGTCACGACCCAAAACTACGTGACCGGCACCTGGCACACTACCCGACCCGATAGAACCAAACCACGTGATGCACCCAAATCATATACATGAAAAGCAATTTCACTGCGGAAGCTCCTTGAAAATCATATATATTTTCAAGTTAAATGATAAAATATTTAAAAATCACCCATGATGCCTTTCATGATAATAACAATGAGACTAAGTAAAATAAATTTGTTTTCATGTAAGTCGTGTACAACCCCGTTACTACAACCTTTCACAGCTATCTATGGAGCCTCTATACCAAAGAATAGAATTAAGCACTTGGGCTAATACTCGACTAGCATAAATTAAGAAAACAACATGATAGCTAACACGAAAATAGGAGTGGTGCCTCACCATATACCTCAGGAAGACAGTCATCCTAGCCCTGACCGTATGCCACGTATCATACCTCATCCTGAAACATGTAAAGTAAGCAGGGCCCAGGAGGGGCCCCTAATGGCTCAGTACACCACAACGGTACTCAATAAATGTCATAAACTCTCTCTAACTTAAGTTCTTGGGACAAACTTTATAAAAATAATGCACCAATATTTGATATAAAATGATAAGTAATTTTATCAATTCATGATACTTGTCATTTTAAATAAAAGCCAAGTGAAATATAACCCACAATATAAACTTTTAAAACATTTATATCAACCCAAGATTTTTGAATAAAATCATACAAAATCATTTCCATTTGCTTTAAGTCATTGAAATAACTTTCGGCTCCTTAGGCCTAAACATAAGAAAATTATCCTTACCTTTCACTGTGGGTACTATACCATCACCGACATAAGAAGGTCAACTAGGTTATGTACCTAGCGGCAAGTATCATATACCCTACTTGCTCAGGTCGTCTCATCGTAGTGTCGTACGAATCGACTCAGCCATGCTAATAATAGCACAAAATAGTACTCTCTCGAGGGAGAGCACTCTGCCGTAGTCTATACCATAAAGTGGCCATCTACGCCTATACCGGCACGTGTAGTTTCATGACGACGAACACAATATATCCGAAGTCAATCTCAGTGAACACAAGTAACTCCCAAAATATTTGATATATCAAAAATAAATTCATAGCATAGTAGCCTCAAAGGATCTATTTTTATCCAATCATAACATTAATAAAAAAAATCTAAACCATTTGAACAAAAATTAAATAAACATTCTTTTACATGTTAAAGCTTATAGCAATTTAACATCAACTTTAAAAGATACCACAAGTGCTATTCTGCTCATCAATTTCCAAAAGGAATACTTTTCATGAAGACTTATCTTTAGTACTCAAATATGTATACTCTTGTCAATACGAATGTTTTGATAAGAACTTATAACATTTACCTTGAGTGTCATTTTTACAACAAGATTTAAATAAAATTTTATAAAATAGCATGACACTACATATGCAATATAATATTTTTGTACATGGAGACATCCGTACTTGTTTGTCCCCACAAGCATGAAAGCACATTTTCAAACAACTTAAGTATTAACTCGAAATATGCTTTTAGTAAAAGTCCCTCAAGTAGAGTAAGTTTTAATCAACTTATCTCGCTTTCGCTTTATTAACATTCACAAGCTTTCAATCCTCTTTCATCATCCCAATGTTGATTAAAATACTCAAACATCACCAACAAGTCGATATCCATAATTAGATATCCTAATTGCATCAAAATATGATCTAAGATATTGATCGATTTCCATATATGACTCATAAATTGGCTACAAGCCTCCAACAACTCAAATCGCCAAATAGATTTTTATGCTAGACCATTCAACTTCATTCTTATATTTTAATACCCATTCGAAGTTATTAATGATACTACATCAATTGTCCAATTCCACTAAGTTACTATTCAACGTTTTCCATAATCAACACTTGCAAAATATACAATTCGGGTGATTACGTAGTTTATCACTTCCAACTTTTGCTAACAAATAACTCCATAGGTTCATTGTATTCATCAATTTCATCGCCAAGATTACTATTCATCTTCTCTCTTATTTTCTCAAAAGTACTATATATGCCATGAACTAGAGTTTTATAATCCAATCTTTCAACCATTAAAACTTGTAACAAATGCTTCAAATACTTCTAACTACTCATAATAAACGAGTTTAAAGCATTGGAATTACTTATAGTAGATCAATCTTGAAAAATCACAACTTTGGTGGTTTTTGTGTTCTTGAGGATTTGATGATGAAATCTATTATTTGGATGCAAGAATGATGTTATAACTCATGTATATTGAGTAAGAATCAATCCAAAACATCATAAACAACTTACCTTAGTTGATTGGACTTGATTTGATCTTAAAATCGCCTTTTCACCTCAAGAACCCTAACCCCCAATACTCAAAATACTCTCTGCCCTCGATTTTGTATTTATAGGCCCATATTTCTGGGTTTTGGATGTGGCCCTGGATGCTTCGCATCCCCAGTTCACTCCTCTTCGAAGCTCGGATGCGGACCCGGACGCTATGGCAGTACTTCATTGCTAGCCTTTGGTATTCTGATCATAACTTCTTGTAGGAGTATCAAAATGACAGATGGTTTGAAGCGTTAGAAACTAGAATCGAAGATCTTTCATTTGATAGGTTTTGCATCACATAATACCTTATCGATACACACGTTGAAATGCTCGTCCAAATTTAGGTCTTGTGCGTACTTATTTGGAACTTTAGTCTATCATGTAATTTCCAACTTGACTTAGACTTAGGGCTCTCCTTAGACCCCACATCACTTATAATATGTCTCGTACACTTATTATCATATCCAATTAATATCCATCATATTAATAGTCCTCGTCTGCTCACAAAATAATGTAAGTAACACACATCAACTTTCTTAATAGTGCTTAAGTTTTTCGAAATTTTTCGGGGAGCTACATATGGTACCTAAAAAGACCTCGGTACCTAATATAATCACGATGACTCCTTTTCTTTATCATTTTCAATCGAGATGAAAGAAGGCATCAGTTTCTGTAATTTTCAATCGAGATGAAACAGTTATTGTGTTCTTCTCCCTTGTAGTCGGTTGATCTCCTTTGATTTCCTTGATCCCTTCGGGTGTTGGAAATTTCAACAGTTGATGGTATATTGAAGATACAACCTTCATTTCATGTATCCAAGGCCTTCTAAAGATTAAATTATAGCACATTTACCACTTCGAACAGGGTGGTATTTGTTACTTCTTCGGCATGTGTGGGTAGCAAAAGTTCTTCTCGGGTTGTCACACTTGTTAACTTGAAGCCAGCTAGAAGATTTATCACCAGAATGATGTTCTCGGTTAACTTCACTTACTCCAAAACTCTCCATTGCATGATGTTGGTCGAACTTCCTGGATCAACCAAAACATGCTTAATTTTGAAATCTAAAACATTAAGTACCAAAACATCGTTGTGCGGTAGAAGAAGTCCATCAACATCTTCCTCTGTGAAAGTGACGTCATCTTATGAGACTCATCGGATCCTCTTGCCATGAGTCACCGATATCTTCGTCTTATTTGCTGCCCATAATGTCACCCTATTGTCTTAGTCTCTTCCAACAATGTCACCCCAAAGGATCCGATCGGAATGGTTTCACGAACCTAGCTTCTTTAATATTCCTCATTACCGACACCAATTCTACCAAACTAATGTTAAAATTGTAGTAGGATAACTTGGGATATGTATCTCGAGACTCCAACGTCTCTTTCTCCTACAACAATCTATTACTTCGACCACGGTCCGATCTTCTGTCAGAAGTGAGCCTTTTCGATGACTGAAAACCCTTATTTACATACGCATCGGCCCTCTCGTAAGGTTAAAAATGACTTCTAGAGGAACTCTGATATACATGAAAATCATTTTAAAACTTATCTTGATTCTGATCACGATTCTGTCCTTTGGAAGACATCGAAGAACCAAGTTGCTCATCTTCAATTCTTATTTTTGATTCGTAGCGATTGTGAACATTTGCCCATATGGTTGCCTGAAATTCGAGCAAACTCTCCTTTGATTTCCCGGAGGCATCGGAGCTCAATAGGTTGAGACCCTTTATAAATGCCTTTACTGCCCACTCATTTGGAACCGCTGGTAGCAACATCCTTTCTTTCTGGAACCGGATCATAAACTCTCGCAACAATTCAGATTTTCCTTGGGATATTCTGAATATATCCGCCTTCATTGCCTCAACCTTTCCGGCATGAGATTTAATAAACAAATCTGCAAGCATTTCAAAAGAATCAATAGAATGCTCAGGAAAGAGAGAATGTTAAGTTAAGGCACCCTTCGTCAGGGTTTCGCCAAACTTCTTCAGCAAAACCGATTCGATCTCATGCTGGGCCAAGTCATTTTCCTTTACTACGGTAGTGTAGGTCGTGATGTGTTCCTATGGATTCGAAGTCCCATTATATTTTGATATATCTGGCATCTTAAACTTCTTTGGGATCAGCTCCGGTGCCACACTAGGTTTAAACAGCAATCGCATATACTTCTTTGAATCTGGTCCCTTCAACACCGGTAGCTGTAACGACCCGGCCGGTCGTTTCGAGAGTTATAGCCCTATTTTCTCCATTTCTACTTCTTTTTGTGTTATTCAGCTATATTATATTATATCGGATTAGTTGGTTCGGGACAGGAGTGGTTTCAGAGTGAATTGAGACATTTAGTCTCTTAAGTAGAAACTTAATTTGGAAAAGTCAACTAGATGTTGACCTATGTATAAACGATCTCAGATTTGAATTCTAATGGTTCCGTTAGCTCCGTTAGGTGATTTTGGACTTGGGAGTGCGTCCTGAATGTGATTTGGAGGTCCGTGGTAGAATTAGGCTTGAATTGGCGAAATTGGAAATTTGGCAATTACAGTTGGCAGTGGAAAATTTGATATCGGGGTCGGAATGGAATTCCGAAATTTGGAGTAGGTTCATAGTGTCATTTGTGACGTGTGTGCAAAATTTGAGGTCATTCGGACATGGTTTGGTTGGTTTCGGCATCAGTTGCCGAATTTGGAAATTTAGAAGTTCTTAAATCCGAGGGTAATTTGGTGTTTGGATGTTGTTTTGAGTGATTCAAAGGTTCTACTAAGTTTGTATGTTGATATATGACTTGTTGGTATTTCTGGTTGAGGTCTCGAGGGCCTTGGGGTGATTCCGGGTGGTTAACGGATTTGTCGAAGTTGGAATTTGCAGCTGGAGCTGCTTCTGCTATTTCCACACTTGCAGAAGGAAGAGTCGCAGGTGCGAGGTCGCTGGTGCGCGTGGGGAATGCGCAGGTGCAGGCAATGCTGGGATAGGCAGGTTGCATAGGTGCAAGTTAGAGGTCGAATCTGTGAGCCCGCAGGTGCGAAACCTAGGGCGCAGATGCGGAAAGGGGAAATGCTGGGTAGGCTTCGCAGAAGCGGAGGAAACGCGTAGGTGCGCCTTCGCAGGTGCGACGGGTTTGCCGCAGATGCGGAGTATGGGCGGATAAGTGAGTTGCGCAGGTGCGCCTTCGCAGGTGCGATGGGTTTGCCACAGATACGGAGTCTGGGCGGATAAGTGAGTTGTGCAGGTGCGAGTAAATGGTTACAGGTGCGAGAACCTGGACAGAGGGTACATATTGCACACTTCGCGAATTTTGGTGCATTCTTCACCATTTATATTCGGTTTTTGGAGCTTTTGGGAGAGATTTGAAGAGGGAATCAAGGGGGTTTTGTTGAGGTAAGTTACTTGAGCCCTAATACTTGTATATATGGTGATTTTCCTTTGTTTAATCATTGTAGTTAGTGAAAATGAGGGGTTAGGGCTTGGAATTTTTGGAGAGTAATTTAAGAATTTGAAGGACCAAACGATGTCTGATTTTGATGAATTTGGTATGGTTAGACTCTTGAGTGAATGAGCTTTCTGGTTTTGTAAATTTTTTCGGATTTCCAGACATGGGCTTGGGGGCCGGATTTGAGCAAATTTCGGGTTTTGGTCTATCCACCGGGTCCAATGTAAAGGGACAAGTGTAAACACTTAAATATCCCTTGACATAGGTGGTGATGGCCTCTTCGGGGTCGGGGACCACTATGTCTTTATCGGCCCAGTTGTAGTCTTTTCAGACCGTAGGGAGGACCTTCTCGGTAATCGAGCATATGTATCTCGAAACCTCCTCGCACCGACCTTGTACGGAGGAAGGCTTTTCAACCTTGAAATTGACTTTGACCGAACATCCCCCGGGGATGAACATTTTTAATGGGAGCTTTTCTTGTGGAATTCATTCCATTAGCGTATATTGATGGAATTGTACTGACTGTGGATAGATTTGGAGCATTTGGAGGCTGAGTCCAGAGGCAAGAGCATTGCGGGGTAGAGATTTGACCGGTTTGAGGTAAGTAACAATTGTAAATATAGCCCTGAGGGTACAAAACCCTGAATTGTTGTATCATTCTACTATTTTTAGTGATGCACATGCTAGGTGACAGGCATGTGGGCGTGCATTATTGGGGATCGTGACTTGGTTCGTCCCGTAGCAACTGTAAAGTTGCATACTTTGTTAAAACTATATGATACTTATATGTTTTAGAAAGAGTTTATGTAAATTAGGATGAATGCCATGTTTGGGCCTTGCGCCAGTGCTGTTTGGACCCTTAGGGGCTTTTCTTACTATCCTCTCATTGTTTTCGATTGAAAAATCTATGCTCAGTCATGTTTCTACTTGTTTACCACATAACTCACTTTTATGACTCTATTTTAATGCATATAAATGTTTTGGGCCGAATGCCCTGTTTTACTGAAATGCCCGAGGGGCTTGAGAGGTTTATGACTGAGTGAGGCCGAGGGCCTGATTTGTGAGGATGAGTGTGGATCGAGGCTGCCCGCCTGTAGCATACTTTATTATTATATCATGTGAGTTGTCCGTGCAACATATGAGTTGTCCGTGCAGATTATAGCGCTTGGGTTGAAGGATCCCCTCCGGAGTCTGTACACACCCCCAGTGAGCGCGGGTACCTACTAAGTGCGAGTGCCGAGTGCTGAGTGACTAGGAGGCATGAGTGATTGTGAGATATGCCCGAGTGGCAAGAGTGATTATGAGGTATGCCCGAGTGGCACGAGTGACTGTGAGGTTTGCCCGAGGGGCTGTATATGTGTGATATTTTGCCCGAGGGGCTATTTATGATTTCATCATTTTTGCACACATTTGTATTTTTCCTCTGTTTGAAAACTGTTGAAAAATATCTTTAAATGTTTTTTTACTGGAACTGGGTTTAAACGAGATGTTTGATTCAAATCCTGATTTTTAAAGCATGTGGTATTTTACTGAGATTTCCTGATATGAATGTTATGTGCTTTATTGCTCATCACTACTACTTAGTCTTTATTTATTGTTGTTACTTACTGAGTTGGCGTACTCACGTTACTCCCTGCACCTTGTGTGCAAATTCAGGTGTAGCTGGACACGGTAGCAGTTATTGATTGTTCTGGTGGCAGATATTCTTGGAGATAGCAAGGTAGTTGTTTGGCGATCGCAGCCCCTGCTCTTCTCCCTCTTATCTTCCTCTAGTGGTATTTAGCTATTTTCGAGGCTGAGTTAGCATTGATATTGTTAGACAGATTATAGTAGATGCTCCTGACTAGTGATACCCCGATGTCGGGCTTTTCCTTCTACACTTTTATTTTGATTTAAACTCCTTTACGAAGGTTTTTTTCTATGTTAAATAACATTGAAATTATCTTTGAAATGAAAATATCGGTTGTTTTGGAAATGAGTCGGCTTGCCTAGTTCCACGATAGGCGCCATAATGACAAGGGTTAGTTTGGGTCATGACAAATTGGTATCAGAGCCTAGGTTACCTAGGTCTCACGAGTCATGAGCGGGTTTAGTAATGTCTTGCGGATCGGTACAGAGATGTCTGTACTTATCTTTAGGAGGCAGCAAAACCTTTAGGAAACTCCACATTCTTGAATTCTTGTCGTGCGAATATGTTGATTCTAGTAACTAAACATCTGTTGTTTCATTCTCTCATAGATGGTGAGGACTCGTACTACCGGTCAGGAGGGCCAGCCACCAGTACCACCAGCCAGGGCCGCGAGAGGCCGAGGCCGTGGTAGAGGCCGTGGTAGGGGCAGAGGTGCAGCCCGTACAACAGCTGGGGCAGTACCTGCAGATCCACTGGTTGTCCCAGATCAGGCACTACCTGTGCCTATTGTGATTCCAGGCCTTCAGGAGGTCCTAGCTCGAATTCTGACAGCGTGTACTAGCCTTGCTCAGGCGGTCTCTATTTTGACGGCCGCAACCACTTCTCAGGCCAGGGGAGGCACTCAGACTCCCGTCGCTCGTACACCCGAGCAGGTTATTCAGGGACTTCAGACACCGGAGGCACCACCAGCCCAGCCGGTTACAGTTGCTCAGGATTATGTGGTTCCTACTATGCCTAAGGATGATCAACGTAGGTTGGAGAGGTTTGGGAGACTCCAGCCACCACCTTTCAGTGGCACAGAGAGAGAGGATGCTCAGGACCTTTTAGACAGGTGTCAGAGGATACTCTGTACTGCTGGTATTTTGGAGACTTGTGGGGTCTCATTCACTACCTTTCAGTTCTCTGGGGTGGCACTCAGTTGGTGGGAGACTTACGAAAGGCGTAGGCCTGTTGGCGCAGCACCCCTTACTTGGCAGCAGTTCTCCGTGGTCTTTTTGGAGAAGTTCGTGCCTCGATCTCGCAGAGAGGAGCTGCGCAGACAGTTTGAGCGGCTTCACATGACGGACACAGTTTGTCCGTCATGTGATCTGGTTGGTTCCCATGGACAGGGAGAGGATCATGAGGTTTATTGATGGTCTCACTTATCAGCTACAGTTGCTCATGACCAGAGAGAGGGTTTCGGGCACTACTTTTGATGAGGTTATCGATATTGATCGGAAGATTGAGATGGTTCACGGTCAGGAGAAGGTTTAGAGGGAGGACAAGAGACCTCGTAGTCAGGGTGGATTCAGCGGTGCTCCTTTTGGGGGTCAGTTCCAACACGGTAGAGGTCGTCATTTCAGACAAGCTCAGTCAGCTCGGCCATTTCATCGGGGTGCCTCATCTGGCCATGGTTCTCACAGTTCTCATCAGGTCCACTCATCACTTGGTGCCCTTCCAGCTCAGAGTTCACCCCGTGCTCCACCTGTTCAGGGCTCTTCCATGCCAGGTTTTTCTACCAGTCATCCCGGTGCTAGGGGTTCCCTTCAGTTTCCGCCGCCAACACCAGGGTGTTATTTTGAGTGTGGGGAGCTTGGGCATATGTGGAGGTAGTGTCCTCGTCGTCATGGAGGTATATCTCAACAGAGGAGTCATCCTCTGACTACAGCACCCGTTACCTCACCACCCGCCCAGTCAGCTCGGGGTGGAGGTCAGTTAGCTAGGGGTCGCCCTAGAGGGAGAGGTAGATCAGGGGGTGGCCAGGCATGTTTCTATGCCTTCCCTTCCAGACTAGATGTTATTGCTTCAGATGCTGTGATTACAGGTATTGTCTCAGTTTGTCACAGAGATGCCTCAGTATTATTTGATCCTGTTTCCACGTATTCATATGTTTCCTCGTATTTCGCCTATTTTCTGGATATGCTCCATAAGTTTCTAGTTTCTTCTGTTCATGTATCTACTCATGTGGGTGATAACCGCTCCACTCATCCCTCGGAATTCCCGGCATAGTCAACGTTACCGTCATAGCATGACAATCTAGAACAACATGACATGGAGATAACCAATCCATACCCAATATCACATCAAAGTTGACCATACTGAGCAACAAAAGGTCTACTTGGGTCTCCATACCCCCAATAGTCACCACACATGACAAATCAATACCAAAGTTGATATCCCTGTTAGGCGGCAGGCCCGATAGGTCTACAGGAAACACATCCGGAAAATCACGTACCTCCGGAACAGAATCAATGATAGGAGTCTCTGCACTAACATCCCTCACAAAAGCCAAATAAGATAGTCAACCCTTCTCCACCATGCGCTGAGCCTTCAGATATGAAATCGCCCTACTTGGTACATAATCTACAGAACTGCTCCACTCATCCCTCAGAATTCCCAGCATAGTCAACATTACCGTCTTAGCGTGACAATCTAGAACAACATGATATGGAGATAACCAATCCATACCCAATATCATAACAAAGTCGACCATACTGAGCAGCAAAAGGTCTACTTGGGTCTCCAGACCCCTAATAGTCACCACACATGCCCGATATACGCGGTCCATAATAATAGTATCACCCACATGAGTAGATACATGAACAAAAGAAACTAGAGACTTACGGGGCATATCCAGAAAATGGGTGAAATACGAGGAAACATATGAATACGTGGAACCAGGATCAAATAATACTGAGGAATCTTTGTGACAAACTGAGACAATACTTGTAATCATAGCATCTGAAGCAATAACATCTAGTCTGGAAGGGAGGGCATAGAAACGGGCTTGGCCACCCCCTGATCCGCCTCTCCCTCTAGGGCGACCCCTAGCTAGCTGACCTCTACCCCGAGCTGACTGGGTGGGTGGTGAGGTAACGGGTGCTGTAGTCGGAGGCTGACTCCTCTGTTGAGATAGACATCTATGACGATGATTATATTCGACCAATTTTTGGGAGCGAGGGTGTTCTCTGAGATTGATTTGAGGTCTGGTTATCACCAGCTAAAGATTCGGGATTCAGATATTCTTAAGACAGCTTTCAGGACCTGATATGGCTATTATGAGTTCTTGGTGATGTCTTTTGGGCTGACCAATGCCCCAACAGCGTTCATGCATTTGATGAACAGTGTATTCCAGCCCTATTTGGACTCATTCATCATTGTATTCATTGATGACATTCTGGTGTACTCTCATAGCCAGGAGGAGCATGCTCAGAATTTGAGGATTGTATTACAGAGATTGAGGGAGGAGAAGATTTATGCAAAGTTCTCCAAGTGTGAGTTTTGGCTCAGTTCAGTAGCATTCTTGGGACACGTGGTGTCCAGCGAGGGTATTCAAGTGGATCCGAAGAAGATAGAGGCGGTACAGAGTTGGCCTAGACAGTCCTCAGCCACGTAGATTAGGAGCTTTCTTGGTTTGGCGGGTTACTACCGTCGCTTTGTGGAGGGATTTTCATCTATTGCATTGCCCTTGACCAAATTGACCCAAAAGGGTGCTCCATTCAGGTGGTCGGATGAGTGTGAGGAGAGCTTTCAGAAGCTCAAGACTGCTTTGACCACAGCTCCAGTGTTAGTTCTGCCATCAGCTTCAGGTTCTTACACCGTGTATTGTGATGCCTCGAGGATAGGCATTGATGTGTTTTGATGCAGAAGGGTAGGGTGATTGCATATGCCTCGCGCCAGTTGAATACCCATGAGAAGAACTATCCTGTCCATGATCTTGAGTTAGCAGCCATTGTTCACGCCTTGAAGATTTGGCGTCATTATTTGTATGGGGTTCATTGTGAGATCTATACTGATCACCGGAGTATGCAGTATCTATTAAAATAGTAGAGAGACCTTTGGCATTAGATGTTGAGGCCTTAGCGGTCCAGCTTGTCAGATTGGATATTTCGGAGCCTGGTCGGGTATTGGCTTGTGTGGTCTCCAGGTCTTCTCTTTATGACCGTATCAGGGAGAGTCAGTATGATGACCCCCACCTGCTCGTTCTTTAGGACAAGATTAGGAGAGGTGATGCTAGGGATGTGACTATTGGTGTTGACAGCGTGCTGAGAATGCAGGGCCAGATATGTGTGCCTAATGTAGATGGGTTTCGAGAGTTGATTCTTGAGGAGGCCCACAGCTCGCGGTATTCCATCCATCCGGGTGCAGCGAAGATGTACCAGGATTTGAGGCAGCACTATTGGTGGAGGCGGATGAAGAAGGATATGCGGTCATTTTGGAATTTTGCACGAGGTATAACATGTGCCTAGGCCAGATTCATCCATCACTCTGGAGGATCGTCATCCTCCTCCAGTTTTTTGTGAACAAAATCAATGAGTGCTCGTTCACCATCGATCATTTACTCCGCTTATACAGTCCCCGAATCTTTCGGGGGGACTTCTAAAGCTTGCGTGTCGGGCCAGTAAAGCCATGTTCTCAAGTATTTATGAGGACCGGGATCGGAGCTAGCAAGGTTGTTTTGTCCGAGTGAGGACTTCAGACTTGATCCTAGCTGAGTGCAGGCCATTTCCCGAGAAGTGGAATACGTCACGTAAGTATAACTTACTTTCGAATGTCAATTTATTATTTACTTCTCTTTTCCTAATCGGTGCTTTGTGATGGTGCAGCCGTCGCTCGGGTCCCAAACGCTGTCCCTCGACTCAAGGAATGGGTCGAGGGTATCGTTTCTCAGATGCCTTACTCCGAGCGCTGCCCAAACTCTCGAAGGGCCATTGGTAGGCCCGTTCCCATGGTGAGACTTCTTTCCCAAGTAGGTTGTATTAGGGCTCTTTTTTTAATATTAAGCCCTTACTTCCTTAACTTCTTTTTGCAGGTTTATCTAAGGATGTCGAACTTTGGCCTCCAGTCAGTGGCGAGAACTTACATGTCGAGTCCCCAGCTCTGATACAGGAAAATGAAGAGGACTTTTAGTTCCCTGAGCTCAGAGAAAAAGCAAACAAGGAGAAGGCCGGTGCGCAAGTCGAAAGAAAACACCAGCGCCCGAGCACCAACTTTGGATTCGCTCTATCAGCTGAGGGACGAGTCCGAGGAAGAAGAACCTTTTTATTCTGGTGGCCCGCGAGACATTGCAGCTCGAAGAGTAGGGGGCCTCTGAACAAGATATCTGTGAGGCTGATCTGCCTCATGCCAGGGAAGTCGATGAGGATACTGGGGCCGAGGCTTCCCAAGATGCGGACAATGCCCCGAAGGAGGCACTCGATGTGATAGACATCACTGAGTCACCCTCGTTTACTGAGTCCATGTATAAAGAGGCCCAAACGTGAAAGAACGCCCCAACGAGGGGGGCCATGGAGCGGACGACCCCCTTCGCTGCATTTTTTATGGCGTGGATTCCACCGCCACGGAGGACGTCACTGGATTGGGTGACTTAGAGGTACCGAGGAAGAGTCCATCCTCGGGGGTAGGTGGGCCTAACTCGAGCCCGAAACTGATCACCCGATTCCCTGCCCCGAGTGTGGATCATGATCGGAAGCGGTCCATTGTCATCATCGTTCTAGAGGATGCCCGGTTTCTTTCCGCCCCGGTAGGGGTAGCCAGTTATCTCTGGTACCTGGTGACCGAAGAAGACCAGGCCTAAATGAATGAGGTAGGCGTGCCCTTCCTGTTCAATGAAGCACAATAGGTGCTGAACCATGTAACTCTAGATAACTCTTGATTATTTCAATTTCTCCTATTATACTTGCACTAATTTATTGATAATCCTAATATTTTTTTTCATGTTTGTAGGACTTGTGCTTCACCATGAAAATTTCCTCTGGTATCGAGATGAGATGAACCAACTCGAAGCCGAAGTCATAGAGCTTACTGAGAAGAGAGACATATACAAACTTCTCAGCGAGCATCGTGAAGGAGAGGCTAATAGTCTTCGAGTTGAGTTGGAAGCAACTCGGAAAGAACATGCTAACCTGGTTGAACAGGTAAAAATCTTTGAAGTAAGTGATGATGAGCTAGACACGGTGACTAATGGTCAGAACCTGTAGGTCCAACAGAAGATTGATCGGATCTACCAACTCCGAGCCGAGATGGATGCAGTCAAGGTCAAGGTTGAAGATTGGAGAGGTAGGATGGACCACCGGGCCTCGAAAAAGGAGACTGCTCGGGCACAGTTGACCTTGGCGGAGGCCCAACTTCGAGCAACAAGGGAGAAGTCTGAGGCACGGTCCAAAAATATTGAGGACCTCCAGTCTCAGCTAAGCTCGGTTGTTGACGATCGAGAGACTCTTGCCAAGGAGCTTAAAGCGGCCAAGTCGGTGGTTGAAGTAACCAAAGACGATGCCGATGAGATGGTGGCCCAGTATAAAGATGATGCCGATGCCGATGCGATGGTGGCCCAATATAAAGTTGATGCCGAGGTAGCCCAAGGCCACCTGAAAGATATTGTCGAATACATGAAGTGGCAGTCCCGAAGGGAGGCCCTCGAGGAAGTTCATGATCAAGGTTTTGATTTGTCGGCCGAGATCGAAAGTGCTAAGGGGCTCGAGGCCGAGGCGAAGAAGTTGGCGTATTCCGAGGACAAAGAAGACTCTGAGGGTTCGAGCGAATCCGGGAGCGGAGAAGACTCTGATGGTCCCAGTGATCAGGCGGGCTCCAGTGGAGACCAAGCCGTTTAAATGCCTTGTAGTTGTTTCCTTGAATTTGTACTTTTGTACCTTTTTATCGAGGTCGTTTGGCCTTTGTAAAGATCTTTATATATATATATATATATATATATATATATAAGGCTCTTTTTCCATTCGATAGTTTTTAAGCTTGTTTCTTTTCTCTCTTTTCTTTATGATTATAAAGAATGCCTTAGCACGTAATAATTAGGTCTTTTTCAGAGGTTCGAACAGGCCTTGCTCTGGATATTATTTTTTTTAAGACTCGTTAGGGGATCGGTATGACTGGAAGCTTTCCCCAAAGGACTTGGAATATTTTAGATTACAATTTTCTGAGGGTAGCCTTTTGAGCCAATTTAGAAATTTTGAAGGCCTTGTTTTTTTTTAAGTTACGAGTCTCGGACGTCTCCCAGCCATTTTAAGACAGTCGTACCCTTTCTAGTTTGGGTGTTTCCCAGTGGACTTGTTACCCCGAGTCATCCGAGCTTAACCGAGATAACCGTGCCCGAATGGGGGTGGTTGTAGCCTTTAAAGTTCGGGCAATGCCTAATAAGCTTTGTTCCCCCGAGCTTCATTATCCCGGGCTGTCCGAAGCTGCCTTGGGAGGCAGTCCCCGAGTGAGGTGGCACTTGGGCTCGATGTCTTTAGGGGATCAAATGTAAGAAAGAAAAATTTTCAAAGGGAAAAATATTTATCCGCAAGGTAGAAACTTCCTTTCATTTTTGTGTAATATACAAAGTTACACATATTTTCAAGCTTTGTGTCCAGGCTCGGGCAGTCTATGTGGGCACGGTTCATTCGACCATTTGGCCCTTACAGTAAATCCTATCGATCGAGCCTAGATTATTCAAGCAAAAAGTTTCCTTCCTTGCCAAAATAATTATCGGAGAGTGATCCCCCAGTGTTCGAGATCGATCATAGAGAAGCCTCGGATACTGTTGACAATCGGTCTTCGATTCTGAGTTAGTACAATCTACTATTTCCTCGTTAAAAACCTTGCCAACAAACCCATTTGGGACAAAACCGATTCAATGGAAAAAGAGTGCAACGCGTGCTTTCAGGCCTACAAAATTATATCGTTCTTTCACGGTTACCTGCAAGCGTTAGTCCAAAATGTAAATAAATAAAAGAAGTAAATAGGGTCGTACCTTAGCAGTAATATCGTTTCAAGTGAGTTATGTTTCAATTTTTTGGTAGTCACTCATCGTTCATTGCTCCGAGTTTGTACGACCCCTTTCCAGTGATCTTGATAATTTGATACGGACCTTCCCAGTTCAGCCCCAACTTTCCTTCATTCGGGTTTCGGGTGTTTAATGTGACCTTCTTCAACACTAAGTCCCGACATTGAAGTGTCAAAGGTTGGCTCTTCAATTGTAGTACCTCTCGATCCGTTATTTTTGGGCAGCCATTCGGACGAGGGCGGCTTCACGCCTTTCATCTAACAGTTCCAGGCACGTATTCATGGTCTCGTTGTTTGATTCTTTGGTTTCATATCGGAACCTGAGACTCGGTTCTCCAACTTCGACTGGTATTAGAGCTTTGGTGCCGTAAACCAACGAGAATGGGGTGGACCTGGTACTGGACTTCGAGGTCGTATGGTAAGCCCATAGAACTTCGGGCAAGATTTCTTTCCATTTTCCTTTGGTGTCGGTTAATCTCTTTCTGAGGTTTTGGAGTATGGTTTTGTTCGTGGACTCTGCTTGCCCGTTCCCACTAGGGTGATAGGGTGTTGACAGGATTCTTTTGATCTTGTGATCTTTGAGAATTTTTCTTACTTTGATGTCAATGAACTGCTTCCCATTGTCACACACGATCTCGGCCGGTATTTCAAACCGACATATTATGTGGTCCCAGATAAAATCAATGACTTCCTTCTCCCTGACTTTCTTAAACACCTGGGCTTCCATTCATTTAGAAAAATAGTCAGTCATAAACAATATAAATTGAGCCTTACCGGGTGCCCATGGAAGGGGGACGACGATGTCCATCCCCATTTCATGAACGGCCAGGGTGACAAGACTAAATGTAGCAGCTCCCTGGGCTGATGAATCATCGGAGCATAACTTTGACATCCGTCGCATTTTCGTATGAACTCATTCGCATCCTTTTCCATGTCGATCCAATAGTAGCTGGCTCTAATTATTTTCTGAACTAATGATTCGGCGCCCGAATGATTTTCGCAGGTGCCTTTGCGGTGTCTCCGGGTACTAGACATATTGCGAGTGGGCCATCAAATGTTCTCCGGAATAATGTACCGTCTTCGGATAGGCTGAACCGGGCCGGCTTCGTACACAGAGTCCTCGATTCCTTAGGGTCCGAAGGAAGTTTTTCGTTCTTCAAATATTCTATATATTTGTTTCTCTAGTCCCAAGTTAGGCTTGTTGAGTTTATCTCGGTGTGACCTTCTTCCACTACTGATCTCATGAGTTGTACGACCGCCCCCGAGTTGAAATCATCATCATCGACCGACGATCCCAAGTTAGCAAGGGCATCGGCCTCGCTGTTTTGATCTCGAGGCACATGTTGTAGAGTCTGTGAATACCTAATTTTTGCACTATTTTAACACCTCCTAAAGTCATTAGTATTATGTTACTTTAATTATTTTTCCCAATTTTTGTGTCTTTGATTGCATATTTTTCTATCATAAAAATACCAAAAAATAGTTCTTTCTTTATTTGTGCATTTTAGAAATTAACTAACTATTTCAATTGGTGAATTAATCTAGTTAATTGATCATTTGAATAAGTTACTTAATTAATTTATTTGTTTGTGTAAATTTAGTTTAATAAGTAGGATTAAGGAAGAAATTGGGCCAAATTTGAAAGAGAAAGTGGCCAAAAGTGCAAGATAAGGGGCTGCCCTTGAAAGGGTCTGAAACGACGTAGTTTTGCCTCAAAACTACGTCGTTTCATTAAGTGACCCAAGATCAAATCTCACCCATTAATCACCTCTTGATCTTATGGTCCATATTTGATCTCTCAAGAGGTATTTAAAGCCTAAAAAATCTGAAAAATTCCCTCATTTTCCCCATAACTCTTTCTCTCTTTTCTCTCTCTCTTTTCTCTCTCTCTCTCTCTCTTCTCTCTCTTCTCTCCGCCGTCGAAAATCGCCCACCGGCGGCGGCCAACCTCCAAACACCCCCAAATTCACACCATGTAATCTCCACAACCTCCTCTTTCCATATCTCCAAACTAAATCCTTCAAAACCCCCCTCAAACTCCTTGAATTTTAGATCTAGGAAACTTTAGCCTCCACCTTTTTGCCCAAACTTTTGAAGTTCCGGCCACTACCACCCCCACAATACCGACATCAACGGATAAATCTCATCAAGACCTACCTATTGATGTCAATTCCATCCCGAAAATACGGCAACTAAAAATCCAGCCAAATTCTGGCGACCACCCCGAACACCTTCGTTTGGTATACCCCTATTCTCGTTTACTTTGTCTATTTTTTCTAATTGTATTGTATTTAGTTTATGTCTAGCATAATTTATGATTTTTTATTTATTTATTTATTTATATTATTATTTTTATTATTAGTTGTGTTTAATCTATATTAGCTTAGTCGTTCATAGTTATTAATCATTGATAATTAGTTATTCATTAGTTTTGAAATAGCTATTCGCTTAGTCATGATAGTTTATGATAAAAGTTTCAAGTGCTTAGTGAATATATTTTTATTGGATTTGAGTATTTGAATTTTGTGTTGATAAAAGCTGAAATTAAAGAAGGAATAGTACAAATTTGGTTGTGTTTACTGTGCAAAGACTTTGGAGTGAAAAACTCAAAAGTCATTGTGTGGTGACAAATACAATATTTTTTGACAGCTTTTGAACAGTGTTTAGCACACAAAGTCAGTCTTTTGGACAGACTTTTGGTGAACCAAAATCTGTCCAAAAAATCTGATATATTTGCCTATTTAAAGGGCTATCCTTACTCACTGAAGAGGACACATACTCTATCTTACACTGAGACACATCTTGGAGAGTTGCTTAAAGACATATATCTTTGAGAAAAATCAGCAGCTTAATACATATAACAAGCTGAAATTTCAGAGTTTTGTGAGGATTATTTGAGTGCAAAAACTTTGAGAAAAATAGAAAGATCCCTTAGGCAATTTGTGAAGTTGATAGCTACCAGTTTCAAGCATCTTTGTTGAGTTTTCTGGGTTGTCTTAACACTTGAGTTGCTGCTGTTTCTACTGTATTTGCTGCTGAGTTTTTTGTTGCTGCACTGCTGTATTTTATTATTCTACAAACCAGGTAACTTTCAAATTATCGTTTTCTTCTTTATATATGTAATTGAAATTGCATTCTGTTAAGATTACTTAGTTTAAAGAAAAGATAAAGACCCCACTTTTAACCATGTTTGTTTAGTTTGGGCTCTTTTTCGTGAGTTACTTTCATGGTTTATATATAATTATCTAAGAAAGACTTCTAGCTTCAAATGTTTTGATGCTTTGAATTATAGTCAACATAATGTTATACTTAATATAGTTCTTCTCTTTAGCATTGAAGCATTACCCTTTTTTGTAGTTTTTATATTTAATCGTGGTTTTTATGTTGTTAATGAGTGTAGTTTGATTAGTTCCATGTTAGTGTAGATGAGTAGAAATATTATGTTAGTCCTTAAGAAATAGTTGGTTAAGAAGATAAAAGATAATAATTAGCATGTAAGTTTCTTTTATGAAAAATAATTTTTAGTTTGGACATCAATGTAAGAAGCAATTTGGGCTTAGAAGAATACTTGTTATTTTGTGTTGTCTTGGTCATCGAGACTCTTAAGCAACATAGGCCAAATAAGCTAAAATTTGTAGGCCCAATGACAATAGAAAGTAAGATTTGTATTTTCTTTAAAACCAATAAATTGTCTTTTGTTAAATAAAATAAATGGCCCAATACCATGAAAGTTTAACATAAACTTACCCGGGTTTAATGTCTTGCATTAGTGAGAAATTATTTTTAATAATAATATTTTCTTTTCAGACGAACAAGTAATAAATATAAAAGAAGCGCTTTTTAATTAATTTAGACGCTAGGCAATTAGTAGGTGTGTTTTAACTTCATGGAATCGCTTGCGTAACGTGATGTTTAACATTCAATAATTTAATTCAATAATGTCATACCGTACTCGTTAGTTTTAGTTAATTTTTAATTTAATAAATCCATTGCTAAAATTGCGGATTCGTTTGCGTAGCGCGATAGTTAACTTTTAATAAATTTTAAAATTATTTTCTTCAAATGTAGTAATTTTCTCCAAAAGTAACAACGTACTAATAATCCTTGTCATGACTGCGAAATTGCTTGCGCAACGCGGTTATGACAAAATCAAATAAAATTTATCTCGGTCACACATTCGTTTGCGTGGTGCGGTTAGGACAATTTTATTCAAATATTTTCTTTAATAATTTTAATAATTAAAAGTAGATAGGTAAAACATGAAAATCCAAATAAAACATAGTTTATCCAAAATAAATTCAAGCCAAGTTTAAGTCAATAAAGCGACCATGCTAGAACCACGGGACTCGGGTAATGCCTTACACCTTCTCCCCGGTCAACATAATTCCTTACTCGGGCTTTGTTTCCGCAGATCAATTAATAATAGAGTCAAACCTTCCTTTGATTAGGGATTCAAATAAAAGGTGACTTGGAATACCGAAAAATCAATTCCAAGTGGCGACTCTGTAAATAAAATAATCCCTATTCAAATTTGTCACTTCAATTGGAGAAACTCTTTAACCCACAATCCATAAAATAAAACACATATATCTTTTGGGCAGTAGAAAAGGGGTGTGACAGCTCTGGCGACTCTGCTGGGGATTTCAAGAATTCGGGCTTGTACATTAACTTTATTTGACTTTATTAATTTTTGTATATATTGTAATTTATTTGGGACTAATGTGCTACTTGTCCTCTTTTTACTGTCTTGATATTGTTGAACTGTATATATAAATTGTATCCTCTCTCGCATCCCACTAAGTCTTCTGATAATTAGTTATGTTGTGTTTGCCTACCAGCTTCTGGTGAAGGATTTAGTCACACATGTTTAGGCGGGAGAGCCGTTAGCTAGCCAGTGCTGTTCTACTACTGGTAACGCTTGACGCTCCTCGGCTCGGGTTGTCTGCCCGGGTAAGCCAAGTATAGATACCATCTCCTTTAGGATTTACAAACTTAGAAGAACAAGCCACAAACAATGAATATCCCTAGTAGGCTATGCTTTATTTGCATCATGTGCATTTGACTTAGCAGCGCTCGACACAGGGGTCGTGTTCTGTTTTAGGACAGGCCTTGTTGAGACCATTATGTCATGTTATGTGCTACTTGTTGCATTATTTGGGAGGCTTGCATGTCGACCGACTTTAGCATAAATTAATTGAACGAACAGAGAAAAAATGATGTGTACTAGTGCATATGGTTTTTAAAGATTAATTTTCATTAAAAAAAGTCGATTTTAACTTAACTACGCAGGTCTGATTCTCACCGGATGTGAGATACGTAGGCAAACCTCATCGGTTCCGGCCCCCAATTTTCAAAAATACAAAAACATATTTTCCTTTAATTCTTTCTTTGGAAGTTTTTCTTTGAGACGTCAAATCCAAAAATCCAAAAATATTTTCTTCTTTTTTTTAAAAAAAAAGTCTTTCTCCCAAAATTCAAAAAAAAAAAATCAAAATCCAAAAAAATATTTTTTGTCTTTTTAAATTTACAAAAACAAAAATGAAAATCCAAAATATTTTTTTTTTTTTAAAAGTCTTTCTTTCGAAGATTCCAAAAACAATAACAAAACAAAAAAAAGGCGAAATGCAACTTTAATCAATAAAATGCAACTTTTCATTTTGTGTCATTTTATCCATTGTGTTTAATTCTTCTTGCATATATAGTTCTTTTCACGCCAATTTCAGTGACATGACATGCATGCGGAGTTTTCGGCTAGATTTTAGAAAGTCTGTCCAATCTTAAATTAAATCGAGGAAAAGCACTATGAAGATAAGGAAAAGGCTGAAACACTTTGATGAAAAGCCCGTGTCAAGTTCACGAGGAACCAAAATAGTTATATCCGTAGAGGTTAAAGATCTTCATCTCAATCTATCATGAAAATCCGGCTTAAGGATATTTGAATGGGTTGACGTTTTGTTGGACTAATCGATGAAAGGCTCTTTGGCCACGGCCTGCCATAATCTAATCATATCAGGGAAGATGACCCAAATCTCCAAAGAAGGTGCATTCCAGGGAATTTAAAATGGATTAGTTTGTACTGAAATGTATCATTTCACATCAAGGCAAAGACCAAGAAAATGTGGCTCCAATTTGTCAAAGGTCATTTGTTGCGAACAGGATATTGACTATGGAACTGTACAACTGGCAAAACCAAGAAGACAATCATGTCTATCAATGCCGAGCCTGAGAAGAGATAGTATGTTTGGCATTCTTGAGGCTGGGAGGCCATTTTTTGTGCTACCCAAACACTTTATATCCTTCGTCACCCCTTTTGAGCTTGTTTTATTTTTCTTTAACCTCCCTCTTTTGGAATCAAGCATAGAGTCAAAAAAAATTGAATATCCATGCCACCAGAAAATAGGAGCTACGACAATTTGATTAAAAAAAGAGAAGAAAAGGAAAAGAAAAAAAAAAGAAAAATGAAAATAAAAATAACAAAGAAATCTTTTGTGTTAGTTTGAACTACGTCTCACTTGATTCCTTTAAAGGATACGTAGACAGCTTTACACTAGGGTTCAGTCTAACCAAATCAAAAATAAAAATTCTCCAGTATCTGAAACCGGGGCAGGAATTTTTTTTATGTTTTTATGAAGAGTCGATTCCAAGAGTTCTAAGTATACAACCCCATCATCTTGAGTCTATTTTGAGCCTTCATACAACCCTTTCTTTCTAACCCTATCCAAAAGCCATCTAAATAAAGACCTCCCAATTAATCTCTAAGAATGCCAAGCGAAGCACGTAATAAGCAACAGTTATCACACGACATAGAACAATGTCAAGTTGCTCACACAAGAAAGCAAAAAAAAGAAAAAAAAATAAGAGAGTCTTACTAGTGAAAACCCTCAGGGGCACTGTAAGGTGATGGTAAGTAGATATAAATAAATGAGAGAGATCGGTTGGTGAAAACCTTCCGGGGCACTACCGGTCGAAGGTGAGCTATGATTTTATGCAAATGATTGGCACAAAGAGGCCAACTTCAAAGACGAAAGGGAACAACAAGTAGAAAGGGTAAATTGGCTGGATAGATTTGGCCGCTCAATCCAAAATGCATGTCATGATCATTAAAGTTTGGCTACCATATTCAAAAGAGCCCATTCTATGTTTCTCTCCTAGTAAAGTGGCATTTTCAGTTAAATACTGTTCTTTCTCATTTTCACATCGCGTCATTTTATTCATTTGCATTATTATTTTGAGTCAGTTTTTGTAAAAACAAAAGAGAAATGATTGCAAAATCTGTTACTAGCTTTCTAACTATACAAAACGAGTATTATCCTAGCACATCAAAGAGGACATATCCAGAAGGCAACATGCACAATAAGTTGTTGAGATTAAACAAGATCTGAGGTTTCATGCAGACGAAAGTTCCAAAGAGAAAACTTTGCTGGTCTATTTGCTTAGAAGCCAACAAAGAAAGGGCCACAAAATTGGTCACCGTTCCCCAGAAGTGCAAAAAAATAATGATGTAGGGCATACACGGCATTGACAAAGGCACAAATCCAACTCTGATGTCCTCTGATAAGCCTAACAAAGTGTTTCGAAGAAATCGAAAAGGTTACTAAGCAATACTTGCTTCATGGGCAAAGCTGATAGCACCACAGATCACAAACTGATATCGGGTGCAAGATAATCAAGTTTGATTTTTAAAGGAAAAAACCTCCAAAGTGAAGACTTGCTTTATAGACAAGGTTCAACAACACCTTAGATATTCGGGTATGAAAATAGTCGGGGGCAATGATGGAAAGCCAAGATTTCCAGAAAGCAATACAGAGTATCCGAGAAACTCGGTATCACACTGAAAGAATCAGTTCTTCTTCAGTAAGGTGGCCGCAAATTCAAACTACACAGGGCATCAAGGCCACAAACCGACCACTACTGTTAAACTCACAAATCTTTCTTTGTTTGAAGCAGGAAACAAAGTAGCGTAGAAATGAAGTTCTCAAAGTACGAATGTCACCAAAGTTAAGTTCTTCAAAGACTCTACTTCTTCTTTCTAGGCATGCCCATAATTACATCATCAACCATTGCATTTCCCAGCATAAGGTACATCAGTCCTTAGTTGAAGTCCCATTTTTTATATAGGGCACACCACACCCTAGTCGCATGTTCAGTATAGGGTACACCAATTCCTAGCTGTATTTTCCAACCTAAGGTACACTAATCCTTAGTGAGGTTCCACTTTAATACAAGGAATCCTATCCCTGGTTACTTTCTCTCTAAGTGATACAGGGCGCCAACCCCTGGTTACATTCCCTCCAAGTCTTTCAACCTCACTCGTAGGAGACACACTTCCTAGTTTGGGCACCAACCCTTGATTATATTCCCCCTTAGTGATACAGGGTGCTAACCCCTGCTTACATTCTTTGTTAGTGATACAGGGCACCAACCCCCGGTTACATTCATTCTCAGTGATACAGGGCGCCAACCCCTGGTTACATTTCCTCCAAGTCTTTCAACCTCACTCGTAGGAGACGCACTTCCTAGTTTGGGCACCAACCCTTGATTATATTCCCCCTTAGTGATACAGGGCGCCAACCCCTTTTTACATTCTTTGTTAGTGATACAGGGCGCCAACCCTCGATTACATTCATTCTCAGTGATACAGGGCGCCAACCCCTGGTTACATTCCCTCCAAGTCTTTCAACCTCACTCGTAGGAGACGCACTTCCAAGTTTGGGCGCCAACCCTTGATTATATTCCCCCTTAGTGATACAGGGCGCCAAACCCTGGTTACATTCTTTGTTAGTGATACAGGGTGCCAACCCCTGGTTATATTCGTTCTCAGTGATACAGGGCGCCAACCCCTGGTTACATTCCCTCCAAGTCTTTCAACATCACTCGTAGGAGACACACTTCTTAGTTTGGGCGCCAACCCTTGATTATATTCCCCCTTAGTGATACAGGGCGCCAACCCCTGGTTACATTCTTTGTTAGTGATACAGGGCGCCAACCCCTGGTTACATTCGTTCTCAGTGATACAGGGCGCCAACCCCTGGTTACATTCCCTCCAAGTCTTTCAACCTCACTCGTAGGAGACACACTTCCTAGTTTGGGCACCAACCCTTGATTATATTCCCCCTTAGTGATACATGGAGCCAACCCCTAGTTACATTCTTTGTTAGTGATACAAGGCGCCAATCCCTGGTTACATTCATCCTCAGTGATACAGGGCGCCAACCCCTCGTTATATTCTTTCTTAGTGATACAGTGCGCCAACCCCTGGTTACATTCTTTCTCAGTGATACAGGGCGCCAACCCCTGGTTACATTCCCTCAAAGTCTTTCAACCTCACTCGTAGGAGACGCACTTCTTAGTTTGAGTCATTCCAATAGGAGACGCACTTTCTACTCTGAACCATCAATCCTAGGAGAAGCATTTCCTAGTCCGAGTCTTTTAACCTCACTCGTAGGAGACGCACTTCCTAGTTTGAGTCATTCCAATAGGAGACACATTTCCTAATCCAAACCACCAATCCTAGGAGACGCACTTCCTAGTCCAAGTCTTTCAACCTCACTCGTAGGAGACACACTTCCTAGTTTGAGTCATTCCAATAGAAGACGCACTTCCTAATCTAAACCATTAATCCTAGGAGACGCATTTCCTAGTCCGAGTCTTTCAACCTCATTCGTAGGAGATGCACTTCCTAGTTTGAGTCATTCCAATTGGAGACACACTTCCTAATCCAAACCACCAATCCTAGAAGACGCACTTCCTAGTCCAAGTCCTTCAACCTCACTCGTAGGAGACGCACTTCCTAGCTTGAGTCAACCGTGTTCATTTTTAATAGGAGATGCACTTTCTAATATGAGTCATTAATCCAAGGAGACGTAATTCCTAGTTTGAGTCCTTCAATCTCACAGTCATTCCAATGCTACCCATGGGACATGCACCACCTAAGTCCAAGTTATATCAATTTTACACCTAAGATAAGAATATCCTTTTTGGAGCCTTTAGTTTCATTTTTTTATCTTTCAAATAAAATCAGCTTATCTGCAGCTTTACCCAATAACTTGCAAAATTTTCTCAGTGCCAAACTGGGGCAGAAAATTTTGTTCGTTTTATTTGTATTTGATAGCTTTGCAGGCCCTGCCGCAGAGCACATGTTGTGACGATTAAAGCTTGCGGTTTCAGTTTCTCATCAGAAGAAATAAATCTTTCGATCACAAGATAGTTGGAGTTAATTTTGATAATATGTCACCGACCCAGCATCTTAAGATTCATCTTCTCAATTTCGAATCAGGAAGGCGAGTGACCCAGAATAAGCAATAATCTTTTCTTCAAAGATTATCAAGATCCATTCTAAGGCCAATACAAGTGAGCGGGTCAAGAATCAAGATTAGGGGTGGCATGTAGGCCGGGCCCGGTTCTAAGCGGTCCCGGGCTTCGCGGGCTTCTCGTTGGAACCGGTCTGGGACCGGGACAACAAACTAGCGGTCCCGTGTTAAGTGGGCCAGTCCCGGGCCTAAGCAGGCCCAAACGGTCCTAAGCGGGCCCAAGTGAGCCCAACGGAAACTTTTTATTTTTTAAATTATTTTTATACAAGTTAGAGAAAAAAATGATAATAAAAATATCTAAGACAATTCCTACTAAATTATATTATAGAATTGTCACCTAAATTTTTTAATTCAAATTTAAAGACAAAAATATTGTAAAGAGATATTCAAAGCAATGCGTTATAATATATATACTATACTATACTATATATACATCTTAAGATATATAAGCTATATTCGATTTACTATATATACATCTTAAGATTTATACATTAATATTCGATTTATATACTATATATACATCTTATATATACATATCTTAAGATGTATATATAGTATAGTATATATATAAGCTATATTCGATATATATATTTATATACTATCGAATATGGCTTAAGATATATATATATATATATATATATATATATATATATATATATATATATATATATATAGAGAGAGAGAGAGAGAGAGAGAGAGAGAGTATAGTATATACTATATTATACTATATGTATAGCTTAAGGTATATAAAAAGACAAAAATATTGTAAAGAGATATTCAAAGCAATGCGTTATATTTTATTATAGCATTAAAAAGTCATGGCAATATATTTCTTAGTCTTCCTCCACCCTATGGAATGAGCACAACAAGGTGCTAATACCACCATTGAGAAGAAAAAGAAACTAATCAAGATGTGCCAAAATACAAATTACATATTAATTTACATGGTATCTCTTACAAATTTCATAAATCCTTCAAGGTCCGGAGGAATTTCCGTTGGTGGTGGCAGAAATGAAGCTTGGTCATCACCGCTTCCAGCGAAGCATCATCCTCCGCAAGTTCAGCTAGCATTTCTTCATAAGCTTCGTCTACCTCTGGTTGTGATTCAGCAAGTCCAAAATTTCTTCTTTCCGAACGGATCCAATCTCTGAAAAGTACTGATTTTTCCAAGCTCTCCCTCATAGATGCTCTATAATCACCGAGTTGAAGTCTTGCTTGACTGAAAGCGCTCTCTGATGCCACTGTTGAAGCTTGAATAGTTAAAATATCTCGGGCCATCCTTGAAAGAATTGGAAAGTGTTTTTCTTTGTCCTTCCACCATTCCAAAATATTAAAGGAGCCGTCGGGATTCACTTCCTCAATTCCCTGTGACAAATAAACTTCAAGCTCATTTAGTTGTGAAAAATCACTAGTACTAGAACCTTGAGAACCCCTGAACCCTGCCCAAGCACTAAGTGCTCTTACTCCCGCAGTTCTTTTAGATGATTGAGAACTAGAAGAAGAAGGAGTTGGAACATTTGGTCTAGCATGATCTAATGCAACTTGATAAGTATTATAAATAGTTTGAACATTTATTTTAATTGAGGCTATTGCGTCCGCAAGTGTAGACAACTCCTCATCTTCAAGTGCTAAACCATTATAAACAGTTTCATACCAAAATTGAGGACCTCCTAATTTCATAGTAGGATTTAACAATGCAGCAACACCATAAATAGGGGGAATAGGGAAAAAATATTTTTTAAATTTTTTTCTCATGGAATCAATAGCAAGTTGATAAATTTTCCCACCCTCTGAAAAATGATCAAACAAATTTGCAAGTTCTGCAATATAAACTAAATAGTTAGAAATAGTAGGATAATATTGCCCAGAAAATTTATTTGTAGCAATATGAAATTTTTCTAAAAAATCTACAAGTATTTTAACATTAGCCCAATCTGCATTTGTAAGGTGCTCATCATCATCACTTACATGAGCATTAAACGTTGAGTTTATGGGGTTTCTATATTCATATGCAACAACTAAATTTTCATACATGTAATTCCATCTAGTTGGACAAGGTTTAGGAACCTTTCTTTCTCTTAGGCCAAATTCATCGCATCTTTTAAAATATTCTCTAAGTCTACTTCTACGGTTTGAATAAAAAAGTCAATTAAGAGCCATTTTAACCTTTTCAATTTCAACATTTAAAATTCGCATACCATCACCCACAATTAAATGGTAAATATGACAAATACATCTAACATGAAAAATATTACTAAATACAGGACTTAGTGTAGTGGTAAGCAAGGCTACAGCATTTGTGTTACTAGTAGCATTATCCATTGAAACTGACATTATTTTATCACTAATGCAAAAATATCTACAAATATCCGTAATCATGCTAGAAATAAACTGCCCTGTGTGACGTGAATTAATTATTCTATAAGCAATAATGCGCTTTTGCATTATCCAATCATCATCAATCCAATGACTGGTAACAGTAAGGTAATCACAATCATTACCACTTCTACCAATATCAGTTGTAATAGCAACAAGATAATTTATATGAGTAAATAAATAGCGCAAATATTGTTCATATTCATGTTTATATTTATAAATATCACTCTTTACGGTTGTGCGAGGAAAACCTTTATAAGTAGGATTATAAACTTTTCTAATATAATGCACAAAGTGAGGGTTAGAAGGAAAACTATAGGGTAAGCACATAACAGTAATCATTTTTGCCAATTCTTCCCGATCTTTATTTGGATCATAATATAAAATATCACCGGTAACAGTGTTAATTCCCGGTTGAAATTGATTTGACCCGGTACTAAGGTCAGCTTGACTAGGTGCACTTGTCCCCTCGGCCAAAGCTTTCATACGAAAATATCTAGCTTTATCTTGAGGGTGTAGCAATATGTGTCTAGTCAAACTTCCCCCCTCCCCCCCTCTCCCTCCCCTCCCGAACTTCCAACATATTTAAAAACTAACTCTTTGCCACAAGTTTTATATTTAGCCCTATTTTTTCTCTTAGTTGAGTAAAAAAGGGCCAAACAAGAGATGTTTCTGCATGTTTTGAAGGTTGTCTAGAAAAAGTAGGGGCAGTAACAGGAGGGTCAGACGGGGGATCATTTGGATTATTATTAGTTGGGTTAACTTCAGGAGCAGGACTAGTGGGTGTATCATCATCCGGTTGCGTTTCATCAAAATCTATTTCTTCATCATCATTCATCAATAGTTGGATTACCATAAAGAACATTCATATATTCATGGTTTAGTTGTTCACCGGGTGCAATATTATGGCAAAATTGACTCTCGGTAAATTATAATAAACTATTATCGCTATCAAGAATAGCAGGTGTAGGACAGGTAACAGGTTTCGGCCGGGGAGCCGGGGAAAATGGAGGAGGAACAGATTGGCCAATAGATTCACCACTCTTGGATTTTTCCTTATTTTTACTAAATATTTTTTTTAGGGAATAAGCCATCTTAATTAATCAAGCAAAGTAAATAAAACAAACAAAACTATAATATTAAAACTTAAGAGTTGGAACGAGTTTACCGAATTGACGAACAACTTGTTGAAAAATAATTATCGTTGAAGACTTGAAGACTTCAATTCACCAACTTCACAATTTTGCACAAAGTGTAACAATTAAGTAAGCAATTATAGAAGAATATTAAAGAGAGATTGATGATTTTGTGAGAAAAATGAAAGAATGAGGGGGTATTTATAGTTGAAAATAGGGAAAAAGTATAATTATAAAAAGTTTGGGGTTAAAACAAAATTTGGGGGGTTAAATGGCTATTTTGCAAATAGCCAACGCCTATTTTGGCAGACCAAACGGCTAGTTTTTAAATGGCCAAACGGTCAAAAAAAAATTAAAAAAAAAATTATCCGTTGGGCCCGTTTAGGACCATTTAGGACCGCTTGAACCGGCCCACTTCAGAGCCGGTCCCGGTCCTAAACGGTCCCGGTCTCGCGGGCCTCCCCTATGAGACCGGCCCACAACCCGGCCCATCACCCCACGGTCCCGGTCCTATCCGATTAGGACCGTTTAGGCCCACCGCCCATGTGACTCGTGAGACTTATGTAACCTAGGCTCTGACACCAATCTATCACGACCCAAAACCAACCTCTGTCGTGATGGCGCCTATCGTGGAACTAGGCAAGCTGACTCATTTAAAAAACAAACCGATATTTTCATTTTAAAGATAATTTCAAGGTTATTTGACATAAAACCTCCATTAAAAGAGTTCAAATCAAAGAAAAACAGAAGTGCGGAAAAGAAAAGCCCGACATCGGGGTGTCACTAGTCATGAGCATCTGCTACAATCTGTCTAACAATATCAAGGCTAACTCAGCCTGGAAAATAGCTAAATACAACTAGAGGAAGATAAGAGGGAGAAGAGCAGGGGCTGCGATCGCCAAACAGCTACCTTGCTATCTCCAAGAAAATCTGCAACCAGAACACTCAATAACCGCTACCGTGTCCAGCTATACCTGAATCTGCACACAAGGTGCAGGGAGTAACGTGAGTACGCCAACTCAGTAAGTAACAACAATAAATAAAGACTGAGCAGTAGTGACGAGCAATAAAGCATATAACATTTATATCATGAAATCTCAATAAAGTACATCATGCTTTAAAAATCAGTGTTTGAATCAAATCATCTCGTTTAAACCCGGTTCCAGTAAAAATCATTTAAAGATATTTTCCAACAGTTTTTCAAACAAACATTCAATGCAAAGGTGAGAAAAAATGATGAAATCATAAGCAGCCCCTCGGGCAAAACATCACTCATATACAGCCCCTCGGGCAAACCTCACAGTCACTCGTGCCACTCGGGCATACCTCACAATCACTCTTGCCACTCGGGCATACCTCACAATCACTCATGCCTCCCAGTCACTCAGCACTCGACACTCGGCACTCGCACTCAGTAGGTACATGCGCACACTAGGGGTGTGTATAGACTCCGGAGGGGCTCCTTCAGCCCAAGCGCTATAATCTGCACTGATAATTGACGTGCGATAATAATAAAGTATGTTGCAGGCGGGCAGCCCCGATCCACACTCATCCTCACAAATCAGGCCCTCAGCCTCACTCAGTCATAAAGTATGCTGCAGGCGGGCAGCCACGATCCACACTTGTCCTCACAAATCAAGCCACTCGGGCATTTCAGTAAAACAGGGCATTCGGCCCAAAACATTTATATGCATCAAAATAGAGTCATAAAAATGAGTTATGCGGTAAACAAGTATCAACATGACTGAGTATAGAATTTTCAATCAAAACAGTGAGAGGATGGTAAGAAACAGCCCCTAAGGGTCCAAACAGCATTGGCGCAAGGCCCATACATGGCATTCAGCCCAATTTACAGAAATTCTTTCTAAAGCATATAAGTATCAAATGGTTTCAACAAAGTATGCAACTTTACAGTTGCTACGGGATGGACCAAGTCACAAATCCCCAACAGTGCACGCTCACACGCCCGTCACCTAGCGTGTGCGTCACTTAAAAATAGTAGAATGATACGAAATCTGGGGTTTCATACCCTCAGGACCAGATTTACAATCGTTACTTACCTCAAACCGGTCAAATCTCTAACCCACAATGATCTTGCCTCTGGACTCGGCCTCCAATTGCTCCAAATCTATTCACAATCAGTACAATACCATCAATACGCGCTAATGGAATGAAGTCCACAAGAAAAACTACAAAATTAGACCAAAACCCGAAATTGGCTCAAACCCGGCCCCCGGGCCCACGTCTCGAAATCCGACCAAATTTACAAAACTAGAAAGCTCATTCACTCCTAAGTCTAACCATACCAAATTCATCAAAATCCGACATCGTTTGGTCCTTCAAATCCTTAAATTAGTTTCCAAATATTTCAAGCCCTAACCCCTCATTTTCACTAATTACCATGATTAAAACAACGGGAAATCACAAGTATACAAGTATAGGGCTCAAGTAACTTATCTCAACGAAATCCCCTTGATTCCCTCTTCAAATCTCTCCCAAAAGCTCCAAAAATCGAGTTGAAATTGTGAAGAATGACCAAAATTCGCGAAGGGTTCTATTTAAGGATTCTGCCCAGGTTTTTCGCACCTGCGGCATTTTTCTCGCACCTGCGCTTTCGTATCTGCGGACAACGGTGCGCACCTGCGCAACTCACTTAATCTTACAGATTTCGCATCTGCGGACCCCTTCCTCGCACCTGCGGACTCGCATCTGCGGTCCCAGGTGCGCATCTGCGAAACCAGTCCAAACTCCTCCTCTTCACGTCTGCGCTCAAGGCTTGGCACCTGCGGGTTCGCAGATGCGGACAAATCTTCGCACCTGCATTCCCAGCCTTGGCCCAGCGTCTCCCGCACCTGCGCACTCCCCACGCACACCAGCGGCCTCGCACCTGCGACCCTTTCTTTCGTAGGTGCGAAAATAGCAGAAGCAGCAGCTCCAGCTGCAATTTCCAACTTCAACATATCCGTTAACCACCCGGAATCACCCCGAGGACCTCGGGACCTCAACCAAAAATACTAACAAGTCATATATCAGCATACAAACTTAGTCGAACCTTCGAATCACTCAAAACAACATCCACATACCAAATTACCCTCGGATTCAAGCCTAAGAACTTCTAAATTTCCAAATTCGGCAACCGATGCCGAAACCAACCAAACCACGTCCGAATGACCTTAAATTTTGCACACACGGCAAAAATGACACTACGAACCTACTCTAACTTCCGGAATTCCATTCTGACCCCGATATCAAATTTTTCACTGCCGACCGAAATCGCCAAATTTCCAATTTCGCCAATTCAAGCCTAATTCTACCACGGACCTCCAAATTACATTCCGGTCGTGCTCCTAAGTGCAAAATCAACTAACAAAGCTAATGGAACCATCAGAATTCCAATCTGAGGTCAAATGATAAAGAGTCAAATTTTTGTCAGCTCTCCCAAATCTAAAGCTTCAACAATGAAATTCTTTCTTTCAATTCGATTCCAAAATACCTACAACCTAAAACCGATGATTCACACAAGTCAAAGTACATCATACGGAACTACTCATGCCCTCAAACAACTGAGTGAAGTGCAAATGTTCAAAATGACCGGTCGGGTCGTTACATCCTCTCCCACTTAAACACACGTTCGTCCTCGAACGTGCCCAAAGTTGTTCCAAAAGCCATCAAGTCACTGTGTAGCTTTCACATGCACATGCCCGGGGGTGATCCCACGTCACCCTATCCCATACAGGTCTGATAGCACAGCATAACTGAAATTTCTAAATTTAACCTAGTCCACAAGCCTTCGAATCAAATTTCCAACATCCGAAATTTCCTATAAGATGAGAAGTTTGCATCTATATACCGTATATGTCTAAACAATCTGTACCAAAAGCCGTAACCATAACTCAGTTACTCAAATTCAAATACTGCATAGCTCAAATGCTCAAAGCAATGATTTCTTATCACAGTATCGACTCAAATCAACCCAGTGCCGGTAATAACCTCATATCAGACAAAACCTCATTTCAAAACCTTCATACACCGATGATGATGAAAGAAACATACCAAATTCATAACCATTTATTAGACCAACAGGTCATGGAGCTCTCGTTCCCTCTACAAGAACTATAGTTAATTTCAAAACCGACTTCCGATATTATCCTCCTAATTATACCACAATCAAATCTGATAGCATCCATTCTAGGCCCAATGACCTCGTCTTCTCCAACACGACCACTCTAGTGACATGACACATCAATACAATTTAAAGCCACAACTCGTGCAATCTGTGCACCAGATAGCAACATTCCAAATGTACCCAATCGTAACAATGACCAAAATAGGAAAATCGTTCTGCAAGCTCGAGGAGTACCACCCCGACGCAATGCTAATAATCCATCACACACCGCAGAACCATAACATAAGAATCTTACAAAAGGGATCATATTTCCACATAACTCTGTTGCAATACGCGACCCTATCCAAATACTGGTCCATATGAAACACCTTAAGCCACCCTGCTAAAATCAATAACCATGCGCAATTCGACATCAAGTACCCAAAGTGCATTACTATAACCACAGAGAATCAAACGACACCATGCCACATAAAATCCGAAAGAACATAACCAATACGTCATCAACCAAGCAATATCCAATACTATTCTCACTCAAATTTCGCTATAAGGCCATAATAGAACCGCACCATATGTGCATATAACCAACGAATCACAACTCTTCGTAGCATAGAAGAGTAACTCACAGATCATTCCAGAACACGAATAAGCTTCACATCAACCGAATGGCACATCCTTCAACAATAGTAGTATGGAGCCAATCAATCCGGCTCGGTGTAGAATACACATCCTAATTGGGCCTACCACTAGGCCCCAAATCAACTATGGTCATCCACAAATAGATAAATAACCTCTGAAAGTCCACAATGACTGAATCATAACACATTCTATCACCTGGCTAGCTCCGATCACAACTTCACAGTCCACACCCATGAAACAATCTGCTCATGAGAACTCCCAATCTTCAATTCCATAGAACACATGAATCACCCTATTTGATTCCACCTCCACCACCCGAATGCCTAACGCCTCTCTCATACTCAATCCTCCCACGAGAAATACTTTGAAACTTCTTCCGTGCCACCTGGCAAAAATTTGAATATCAACAGTCGATCAACCAGGAGAGTGCCACAATACCAGCAAAGTACCCATAAATCAAGACACACTGCCCCTTCTGAAATGTACGCTCTCATCAAGCTATACCAGATAGTAATATCATTTACCTAGTCATCGGAAACCGTTCATGCTGCCTAAGAATTTATTTCCTTAACTTCAAAACTGAACTGTGACCTGGTATATGTAAATCCTATTCCCGCACAACACACCACATCTATTATGCTATCATGTGACAAGCATAAGAATTCCATTATCAACTCTGAGTCGCTAGCAAATTACATACCTTATTAGTCAGAAACCTCTTTCTTGCTTCTTTCTAGGAGAAAATCATAACACACAACACACTCCGTACATCGGTAGAAATTATCCGATTTAAACCATGGTAGAACCCATCATGAACACTTTGAAATCCATTTGCACATAATCAAGCTATCTGAACTGAATTACTCTAACTTCACCAAGCCACACAGGTTGCCAAATCCGGGAGCATTGCCACGAAGCACCTGTAGATAGTAGCCACGTTATAAGTACACAAATAACCGATCATACCCATTACTGTGCTACCCCAACCTACTTCCAAACTGTCCTATTTCCCAAGTCCTTTCCAAATTTCCTTCAAATTGCTATTTTATTTCCTTATTAGAACACTACTATCCTTAACTAAAACTTGCCCCATGAACTCTAGCATAAAATCACACCGCCTTAAGGCTTATAAGCCGTTGAATACCCTTTTTTATGTATTCCAAAGGTTCCACAACCAAACATGCTTACTCTGAAGAGACTTTATAGGAACCTAAAACCGTTTCCTTCACCTTCTAGATACTGAAATGCATAATTCACAATGATATGAGATGCAACGAGTCTCAACACCGTTCAATGCGACTCCCAGTTTTCCATCCATATTTATAAATCTTGAATCCATTGTAACCATTCTCGAATTAACCGACCAAACGGACCGAAATGACATGTGCCCCATTAGCACATCAACAACCAAGGGAATAAAGAGTAACCCTCACTCTTACGCAACCGAGCAAATTCCCGCTCCATGTACACTACATTCTCTGTGAATAAACACCCAATTATTTTTATGGTCCTCCTATAACCATAGAGTGTAATACAACTTGTGTCCAGAAATTCCTTTACCCGAGTCATCCTCGATCTCGACCTCTGCAAGTCATAACTGATTCACCGGTATACCCCAAACCGAAACTAATACGACCCATAACCGTGTAATCAACTCGTCGATAGCAGACTCCCCCACTTAGCCTTAAGCTACAATTATATAAAATTAGAACCCGTAAGGATTTCTCCTTCTCAATTACCAAGGTCTCGCACCGTTAACCTGCCAGACTTCTTGAAGTCTTTTATTAAGCCTTTCATGAACATTCTGAATCTCTAGCCAAAATTACACACGCGGCCTTCTATCGGGTAGCTAGTAATATTCCTCACAAAAGCTTCATCAACATCACGCCACCACTAGCTGCACACAGGAGATAACCCACATGTGGAATTCCTTACCGACATTTCCCAATGACACTGCACTGAGTGCAACGACCACGAAATTCGTAAATTCCCCTGAGTTCGTGCTCTCCCACCATTTATATAAGTCTGTACTTTCCCTATTGACATCAACTGTACGTCAACAATACCTTCCGAACTCAAGTCATATTGCACCTGACACAATAATCAGATTTTCACGCCTCTATTCATTTCAAACACACTCCTTTCTGCCATATTCAATTTAGAGTATGCAGGCTGATTCACATATTAACACAATTCCGAACCATTCTACACTTTCTCAAGGCGCACGACTACCCTACTAGTGAATTCATATGCTAATCTGCCACTCTTACTTTGGTTAAACCATCTCCTTTAAGAAACTTCTCAACCTCTACTTCTCCCACTTGACCTGCTAGTACTTCAACCGCCGCAAAACACTTCCCGCCATGTCTTCCCTCATGCTTTGCTACCCAACTGCTACATCAAATCGAAATGTTTTTCTGTCGCACCTGAACCAATAAAATGTTACCGACTCTAAGTCTCTTCAAAGATTATCTTTCCCGAGCCATCAACATCGAAATACCCATTCACAACCACCATTACTACACAACCACTTACTCTTCTTGAGTTCAAACTTATTGACAGACATGAGAATTTAATTTGCCCCAAAATTTAACAACGTAAAAGATCCTTCAAAACATTCACACTCGAGACGGTACGCCGCATCAAAACGAAAATCAAGCACCCAATGGCCTTCCTTTACATTCAAAGAAAACACTTCTCGTCACATTCACATAGTCTTAACACTTCCAACAGTTACGTCATACTCACCATAAAGCCATTCCACTGCTCATCGAGCCACAATTCAACTCGTAGGGACATTATCGGGCATATGAGTCCAAATGTATAGGTTACAACTGAAGCTACCGAGCCTAAGCTACGGTCTAACCATGGCCTCAAGTCCTCCAGACTGGCCCACCACCATAACACAGAATACACATCTCAACCTTGTTCATAGAATCACAAGCCGGTGATGCACAACTGATACCGAGCGCTCATGTACGCATAAGAGATGCGTGGAAGGAATTCAAAGAATTATGTCTCAAGCTGAATCAATTTCGCACCATAGAATACAAGAAAGTGAAATTTTCCTAAGAGTTCTGCAGCCTCTCGAAGATAAGTACAGACGTCTCCGTACCGATCCGTAAGACTCTACTAAACCCGCTCATAACTCGTGAGACCTATATAACCTAGGCTCTGATACTAATCTGTCACGACCCAAAACTAACCCCTGTCGTGCTGGCGCCTATCGTGGAACTAGGCAAGCCGACTCATTTCCAAAACAAACCAATATTTTCATTTTAAAGATAATTTCAAGGTTATTTGACATAAAACCTCCATTAAAAGAGTTCAAATCAAAGAAAAACAGAAGTGCGGAAAAGAAAAGCCTGACATCGGGGTGTCACTAGTCGTGAGGATCTGCTACAATCTGTCTATCAATATCAAGGCTAACTCAGCCTGAAAAATAGCTAAATACAACTAGAGGAAGGTAAGAGGGAGAAGAGCAGGGGCTGCGATCGCCAAACAGCTACCTTGCTATCTCCAAGAAAATCTACAACGAGAACACTCAATAACCGCTACCGTGTCCAGCTATACCTGAATCTGCACACAAGGTGCAGGGAGTAATGTGAGTACGCCAACTCAGTAAGTAACAACAATAAATAAAGAGTGAGCAGTAGTAACGAGCAATAAAGCATATAACATTCATATCATGAAATCTCAATAAAGTACATCATGCTTTAAAAATCAGTGTTTGAATCAAATCATCTCGTTTAAACCCGGTTCCAGTAAAAATCATTTAAAGATATTTTTCCAACAGTTTTTCAAACAAAGATTCAATGCAAAGCTGAGAAAAAATGATGAAATCATAAGCAGCCCCTCGGGCAAAACATCACTCATATACAGCCCCTCGGGAATACCTCACAGTCACTCGTGCCACTCAGGCATACCTCACAATCACTCTTGCCACTCGGGCATACCTCACAATCACTCATGCCTCCCAGTCACTCGACACTCGGCACTCGCACTCAGTAGGTACATGCGCTCACTAGGGGTGTGTATAGACTCCGGAGGGGCTCCTTCAGCCCAAGCGCTATAATCTGTACGGATAACTCACGTGCGATAATAATAAAGTATGCTGCAGGCGGGCAGCCCAATCCTATAAATATGCAACATGCTGCGGCGTGCAGCCCGATCCCATAAATATCCTCACAAATCATTCCCTCGGCCTCACTCAGTCATAAACCTCTCAAGCCACTCGGGCATTTCAGTAAAACAGGGCATTCGGCCCAAAATATTTATATGCATCAAAATAGAGTCATAAAACTAAGTTATGCGGTAAACAAGTATAAACATGACTGAGTATAGAATTTTCAATCAAAAACAGTGAGAGGATTGTAAGAAATAGCCCCTAAGGGTCCAAACAGCATTGGCGCAAGGCCCAAACATGGCATTCAGCCCAATTTACAGAAATTCTTTCTAAAACATATAAGTATCAAATAGTTTCAACAAAGTATGCAACTTTACAGTTGCTACGGGACGGACCAAGTCACAAATCCCCAACAGTGCACGCTCACACACCCGTCGCCTAGCATGTGCGTCACTTCAAAATAGTAGAATGATACGAAATCCGGGGTTTCATACCCTCAGAACCATATTTACAATCGTTACTTACCTCAAACCGGTCAAATCTCTAACCCACAATGATCTTGCCTCTGGACTCGGCCTCCAATTTCTCCGAATCTATTCACAATCAGTACAATACCATCAATACGCGCTAATGGAATGAATTCCACAAGAAAAACTACAAAATTAGACCAAAACCTGAAATTGGCTCAAACTCGGCCCCCGGGCCCATGTCTCGAAATCCGACCAAATTTACAAAACTAGAAAGCTCATTCACTCACAAGTCTAACCATACCAAATTCATCAAAATCCGACATCGTTTGGTTCTTCAAATACTTAAATTAGTTTCCAAATATTTCAAGCCCTAACCCCTCATTTTCACTAATTACCATGATTAAAGCAACGAGAAATCACAAGTATACAAGTATAGGGCTCAAGTAACTTACCTCAACGAAATCCCCTTGACTCCCTCTTCAATTCTCTCCCAAAAGCTCTAAAAACTGAGTTGAAATTGTGAAGAATGACCAAAATTCGCGAAGGGTTCCATTTAAGGATTCTGCCCAGGTGTTTTGCATCTCTGCTTCCGCATCTGCGGACAACGGTGTGCACCTGCGCAACTCACTTAATACCACAGATTCCGCATCTGCGGACCCCTTCCTCGCACCTGCGGACTCGCATCTGCGGTCCCAGGTGCGCATCTGCGAAACCAGTCCAAACTCCTCCTCTCCGCATCTGCGCTCAAGGCTTCGCACCTGCGGGCTCGCAGATGCGGACAATTCTTTGCACCTGTGTTCCCAGCCTTAGCCCAGCATCTCCTGCACCTGCGCACTCCCCACGTGCACCTGCGGCCTCGCACCTGCGACCCTTTCTTTCGCAGGTGCGGAAAAAGCAGAAGCAGCAGCTCCAGCTGCAATTTCCAACTTCAACAAATCCGTTAACCACCCGGAATCACCCCGAGGCCCTAGGGACCTCAACCAAAAATACCAACAAGTCATATATCAGCATACAAACTTAGTCAAACCTTCGAATCACTCAAAACAACATCCAAATACCAAATTACCCTCAGATTCAAGCCTAAGAACTTCTAAATTTCCAAATTCGGCAACTGATGCCGAAACCAACCAAACCACGTCCGAATGACCTCAAATTTTGCACACACGTCAGAAATGACACTAAGAACCTACTCCAACTTCCGGAATTTCATTCCGACCCCGATATCAAATTTTCCACTGCCGACCAAAATCGCCAAATTTCTAATTTTGCCAATTCAAGCCTAATTCTACCCGGACCTCCAAATTACATTCCGGTCACGCTCCTAAGTCCAAAATGATCTAACGAAGTTAATGGAACCATCAGAATTCCAATCCGAGGTCAAATGCTAAAGAGTCAAATTTTGGTCAGCTCTCCCAAATCTAAAGCTTCAACAATGAAATTCTTTCTTTCAATTCGATTCCAAAATACCTGCAACCCAAAACCAATGATTCACACAAGTCAAAGTACATCATACGGAGCTACTCATGCCCTCAAATAACTGAGTGAAGTGCAGATGTTCAAAACGACCGGTCGGGTCATTACAATTTGACTCCACAAGACACATAGATTAGGAATTTTGTAACTCTTAGTTTGCAGACATATGTAGTTCTCTTCTCTTTCCCTTTTGATGTAAGCAGCAAGTAACAGTAACAACAACAACAACAACAATAACAACAACAACAACAACAATAACAGTCTTAAATCTAGTGTTCGGTAGTCCCAGCTACCAAACTTTCCCAGAACTACTCTGACCTAATTTCTCTAAACAAGGATATGTAGGCAACCTCGGAAGCAGGGTTCGGTCACCATTTTTCAAAAATGCTTTCATTCGAGTGATATGTGAGCAACAATTAGCCATGGCATTCACTTTTCTTTGCACGAAAACTCTTCATGTTCTCGAGCAAAGAGGGGCAGCTGTGAATACCTAATTTTTGCACTATTTTAACACCTCCTAAAGTCATTAGTATTATGTTACTTTAATTATTTTTTCCAATTTTTGTGTCTTTGATTGTATATTTTCTATCATAAAAATACCAAAAAATAGTTCTTTCTTTATTTGTGCATTTTAAAAATTAACTAACTATTTCAATTGTTGAATTAATCTAGTTAATTGATCATTTGAATAAGTTACTTAATTAATTTATTTGTTTGTGTAAATTTAGTTTAATAAGTAGGATTAAGGAAGAAATTGGGCCAAATTTGAAAGAGAAAGTGGCAAAAAGTGCAAGATAAGGGGCTGCCCTTGAAAGGGTCTAAAACGACATAGTTTTGCCTCAAAACTACGTCGTTTCATTAAGTGACCCAAGATCAAATCTCACCCATTGATCACCCCTTGATCATATGGTCCATATTTGATCTATCAAGAGGTATTTAAAGACTAAAAAATCTGAAAAATTCTCTCATTTCCCCCATAACTCTTTTTCTCTTCTCTCTCTCTCTCTCTCTCTCTCTCTCTCTCTCTCTCTCTCTCTCTCTCTATTCTCTCTCTTCTCTCCACCGTCGAAAATCGCCCACCGGTGGCGGCCAACCTCCAAACACCCCCTCTTTCCATATCTCCAAACTAAACCCTTCAAAACCCCCTCAAACTCCTTGAATTTTAAGATTTAGGAAACTTTAGCCTCCATCTTTTTGCCCAAAATCTTGAAGTTCCGGCCACTACCACCCCACAATACCTACATCAACGGATAAATCTCATCAATACCTACCTATTGATGTCAATTCCATCCCGAAAATTCGGTAACTAAAAATCCGGCCAAATTCCGGCGACCACCCTGAACGCCTTCGTTTGGTATACCCCTATTCTTGTTTCCTTTGTCTATTTTTTCTAATTGTATTGTATTTAGTTTATGTCTAGCATAATTTATGATTTTTTATTTATTTATTTATTTTTATTATTATTTTTATTATTAGTTGTGTTTAATCTATGTTAGCTTAGTCGTTCATAGTTATTAATCATTGATAATTAGTTATTCATTAGTATTGAAATAGCTATTCGCTTAGTCATAATAGTTTATGATAAAAGTTTTAAGTGCTTAGTGAATATGTTTTTATTGGATTTGAGTATTTGAATTTTGTGTTGATAAAAGCTGAAATTAAAGAAGGAATAGTACAAATTTGGTTGTGTTTACTGTGCAAAGACTTTGGAGTAAAAAACTCAAAAGTTATTGTGTGGTGACAAATACAATATTTTTTGACAGCTTTTGAACAGTGTTTAGCACACAAAGTCAGTCTTTTGGGCAGACTTTCGATGAACCAAAATCTGTCCAAAAAATCTGATTTATTTGCCTATTTAAAGGGCTATCGTTACTCACTGAAGAGGACACACACTCTATCTTACACTGAGACACATCTTGGAAAGTTGCTTAAAGACATATATCTTTGAGAAAAATCAGCAGCTTAATACATATAACAAGCTGAAATTTCAGAGTTTTGTGAGGATTATTTGAGTGCAAAAACTTTGAGAAAAATAGAAAGATCCCTTAGGCAATTTGTGAAGTTGATAGCTACCAGTTTTAAGCATCTTTGTTGAGTTTTCTGGGTTGTCTTAACACTTGAGTTGCTGCTGTTTCTACTGTATTTGCTGCTGAGTTTTTTGTTGTTGCACTGCTGTATTTTATTATTCTACAAACCAGGTAACTTTCAAATTCTTATATTGCAGATTCTTGATGATAATAAGAAGGATTTGATCTCAGTTTGTTTGATGGAACATATTAGATCTGATTTTCTTTCAAGATGAATGTTATATTAGTGTTATCATCATGTAAATCTATTAAAAATTAGTTAAATTATGGTTTTCTTCTCTATATATGTGATTGAAATTGCATTCTGTTAAGATTACTTAGTTTAAGGAAAAGATAAAGACCCCACTTTTAACCATGTTTGTTTAGTTTGGGCTCTTTTTCGTGAGTTACTTTCATGGTTCATGTATAATTATCTAAAAAAGACTTCTAGCTTCAAATGTTTTGATGCTTTGAATTATAGTCAACATAATGTTATACTTAATATATTTCTTCTCTTTAGCATTGAAGTATTACCGTTTTTTATAGTTTTTATATTTAGTCGTGGTTTTTATGTTGTTAATGAGTGTAGTTTGATTAGTGCCATGTTGGTGTAGATGAGTAGAAATATTATGTTAGTCCTTAAGAAATAGTTGGTTAAGAAGATAAAAGATAATAATTAGCATGTAAGTTTTTTTTATGAAAAATAATTTTTAGTTTGGACATCAATGTAAGAAGCAATTTGGGCTTAGAAGAATACTTGTTATTTTGTGTTGTTTTGGTCATCGAGGCTCTTAAGCAACATGGGCCAAATAAGCTAAAATTTGTATGCCCAATGACAATAGAAAGTAAGATGGGCATTTTCTTTAAAACCAATAAATTGTCTTTTGTTAAATAAAATAAGTGGCCCAATACCATAAAAGTTTAACATAAGCTTACCCGGGTTTAATGTCTTGCATTAGTGAGAAATTATTTTTAATAATAATATTATTTTTTTCAGTCGAACAAGTAATAAATAAAAAAGAAGCGCTTTTTAATTAATTTAAACGCTAGGCAATTAGTAGGCGTGCTTTAACTTCATGGAATCGCTTGCGTGACGTGATGTTTAACATTCAATAATTTAATTCAATAATGTCATACCGTACTCGTTAGTTTTAGTTAATTTTTAATTTAATAAATCCATTGCTAAAATCGCGGATTCGTTTGCGTAGCGCGATAGTTAACTTTTAATAAATTTCAAAATTATTTTCTTCGAATGTAGTAATTTTCTCCAAAAGTAACAATGTACTAATAATCCTCGTCATGACTGCGGATTTGCTTGCGTAGCGCGGTTATGACAAAATCAATAAAATTTATCTCGGTCACATATTCGTTTGCGTGGTGCGGTTAGGTCAATTTTATTCAAATCTTTTCTTTAATAATTTTAATAATTAAAAGTGGATAGGTAAAACATGAAAATCCAAATAAAATACAGTTTATCCAAAATAAATTCAAGCCAAGTTTAAGTCAATAAAGCGACCGTGCTAGAACTACGGGACTCGGGGAATGCCTTACACCTTCTCCCCGGTCAACAGAATTCCTTACTCGGACTTTGTTTTCGCATACCAATTAATAATAGAGACAAACCTTCCTTTGATTAGGGATTCAAATAAAAGTTGACTTGGAACACCAAAAAATCAATTCAAAGTGGCAACTCTGTAAATAAAATAATCCCTATTCAAATTTGTCACTTCAATTGGAGAAACTCTTTAACGCACAATCCATAAAATAAAATACATATATCTTTTGGGGGGTAGAAAAGGGGTGTGACAGAGTCCACTCCTTGAACCGATGTAACGCTACCTGTAGTTTATCTAGGTATCTTTGCATTCGTTCCTCTCTGACTTCGAACGTCCCATTAACGTGGTTCATCACAAGGAGGGAGTCGTACTTAGCTTCGATCACCTCTGCCCCCATGCTTTTGACTAATTCGAGACCTGCAATCATGGCCTCATACTCGGCCTCATTGTTAGTTAATTTTACAGTCCTAATAGATTGCTAACTACATTATCTGCGGGTGGTTTCAATAAAATTCCAAGTCCGGACCCCTTTGCGTTCGAGGCGCCGTCCGTAAAGAGGGTCCAGATTCCCGAAAAAGTCTTCGAGTTTAACAACAACAGTTTCTCGACCTCGGGTATTAGGTCCAATGTAAAGTCATTTATAAAGTCTGCCAAAATTTGAGATTTAATGGCAGTCCGAGGCCGATATTCGATATCGTACCCGTTGATCTTTACGGCTCATTTGGCCAACCGTCCCGAGAATTCGGGTTTATGCATTACATTCCTTAATGGGTAAGTGGTTACGACACATATGGGGTGACATTGAAAGTACGGTTTCAGCTTCCTAGAGGCGCTTAGCAAAGCGAGCGCCAATTTTTCTAGGTGAGGGTATCTAGTTTCAGCCTCACCTAAAGTCCTGCTAACATAGTAAATTGAAAATTGCATACCTTTCTCTTCCTGGACTAGGACTCCACTTATCGCTATCTCCGATACTGCCAAGTACATGTATAGTTGTTCGTATGTCTTCGGTGTGTGAAACAGCGGTGGGCTCGATAGATATCGCTTGAGCTCCTCCAAGGCTTGTTGGCAATTCAGAGTCCATGAGAAGTTACTTTTTTTCTTCAACAGTGAGAAGAACCAGTGGCTTTTGTCTGAGGACCTCCAAATAAATCGTCCCAAGGCGGCTATGCATCCGGTTAACCTTCGTACGGCCTTCACAATGTCCACAATAGTGATATCTTCGATCGCCTTGATCTTATCGGGGTTGATCTTGATTCCCCGGTTGGATACTGTGAATCCGAGGAATTTACCGGACCCGACTCCGAATGCACATTTCTTCGGGTTCAGCTTCATAATATATTTCTTCAATATGCTGAAGGTTTCCTGCAAATGTTTCAAATGGTCCTTTGCTCGCAGGGACTTAACCAACATATCGTCAATGTAAACCTCCATTGATTTTCCTACTTGTTCTTCGAACATCCGATTTACTAGGCGTTGGTAAGTGGCGCCGATGTTATTTAGTTCGAACGGCATCATGTTATAGCAGTAGGTGTCGTACTTGGTGATGAAGGAAGTTTTTTCCTGATCATATGTGTCCATCCAAATTTGGTTGTACCCAGAGTAAGCATCGAGAAAACTGAGGATCTCATGGTCGGCCGTTGCATCGATCATGCAATCGATGTTAGGCAAAGGGAAAGTGTCCTTGGGACATGCTTTATTCAAGTCTTTATAGTCCACACACATTCTTAATTTGTTCCCTTTTTTGGGGACTACTACTACGTTTGCTAACCAGTCTGGGTATTTAACCGCCCTGATGGACCCTATTTTAAGGAGTTTAGATACCTCATACTTGATGAAAGCATGTTTGACTTTGGACTGGGGCCTCCTCTTCTTCTTGACCGGGTGGAACTTCGGGTCCAAGCTTAGCCTGTGAGTGGTTATTTCTGACGGGATCCCTGTCATATCAAGGTGGGACCAAGCAAAACAATCTTCGTTAGCTATAAGAAATTGAACGAGTTTTTTCCTAAGCTCTGGATTCAACCCCGTGCCCAGGTATACCTTTCAATCGGGCAAGTGTTCGATCAATATGACTCACTCCAGTTCCTCGACCATTGATTTGGTAGCGTCGGAATCGTCGGGAGCTATGATAGACCTAGGAACCCCATAGTCATCGTCCTTGCCCATCTCCTGCTTCTCCAGTTGGCATAGAGTCGGTATCAGTAGTTGCTATTTGGTTTCTCCTTTGATGACCGGACCCAGCTCCTTCGGTGTCGAAAGTGTGGATATCGGGACCACCTCATCGACCGCGAACATCTCTTTTGCGGCCGGTTATTCTCCGTTAACTGTTTTTATTCCTTCTGGCTTGGGGAACTTCAACACTTGATGCAGAGTAGAGGGTACCATCGTTAATCCATGGTCTCTCGAACAAAGCATTGCACCTCATGTCCCCTTCGATCACATACAACATTTTTTCTTGAATGATCCCGGCAGTGTTCACCGGTAATGTTATCTCCCCTTTAGTGGTCTCACATGACATGTTGAACCCATTTAGGACTCAGACCGCAGGCACGATCTGATCTTGTAAGCCGAGCTGTTCCACGACCCTCGATCTGATGATGTTGGCCGAGCTACCTGGATCAATTAACACACTCTTAACTCGAGATTTATTTATAAGTACTGATATTACCAGTGCATCATTGTGGGGTTGCATGATGCCCTCACCGTCTTCTTCGTTGAAGGACAAGGTTCCCTCCGACACATAATCCCGAGTCCGTTTTTCCCTTGTGATGGATACTTTGGTGCGCTTCAGTATCGGCCCCTGGGGACCATCGACCCCACCGATAATCATATTAATGATGTGATGAGGTTCCTCATGCTCGATCAATTTACTAGAATCTCTGTTCTTGAAGTGGTTCTTGGCTCAATCGCTCAGGAACTCTTGGAGGTGTCCGTTGTTGAATAGCCGGGCTACCTTCTCTCTTAATTGTTGGTAATCTTCTGTTCTGTGGCCGTGAGTGCCATGATATTTGCACATCAGGTTAGGATCCCTTTGGGCTGGATCGGACTGTAGAGGTCGAGGCTATTTGGTGTCTTTGATGTGTCCAATAGCGGATACAATGGTTGCCGTATTGACGTTAAAGTTATACTCCGATAGCCTTGGCACCTCCTTATGCCCGATGGGCCTGTCAAAATTATTTTTGCTCATGAGTCCCCAATTTCTTTGACCTCGATCACTCCTTCTTTCACTTTTCATGGGGTTTTGCCCAGATCTGCTACCTCTTCGGTCTCTATTATATGGCTGGTATTGATCTATGTTTGACCTTGGCTCATAATCAACATCTTTCCTGACTCTGTCGATGGCTCTGATGGGGTAAACGGACCCGAAAGGGGCCCCAAGTTGATCGTGTTCGACCTTAATTTTTGATTGATACCGATTATGCACGTCGGCCCAAGTGACAGCCGGGTACTCCACCAAATTTTATTTCAATTGCTGTGAAGCCAACGAGCTTCGAGTATTGAGTCCTTGGGTGAAGGCTTGAACAACCAAATAGTCAGTGACCGGAGGCAAGTCCATTCGTTCTATTTGAAATCGGAACACGAATTCCCTGAGCATCGCATTATCCCTCTGCTTCACTTTGAAAAGATTTGACTTCCTAGTCTTGAGAATGATAGCCCCAGCGTGTGCTTTTACGAAGGAATCTGCAAGCATAGAAAATGAGTCAATAGAATTAGGAGGTAGGTTGTGATACCATATCATAGCTCCTTTGGACAGAGTTTCCCCAAACTTTTTCAACAGGACATACTCGATCTCATCATCCTCCAAGTCGTTCCCTTTGATGGCGCATGTGTAGGAAGTCGCATGCATATTTGGGTCAGTAGTTCCGTTGTACTTACGAATCTCGGGCATGCGAAACTTCTTTGGGATCGGCTTCGGGGCTGCGCTCGGAGGAAAAGATTTTTGAACAAACTTTTTGGAATCCAGGACCTTCAGTATCGGAGGTGCTCCTGGTATTTGGTCGACCCCGGAGTTATAGGTTTCCACCTTTTTGTCATTGGCTTCAATTTTCTTCTCCCTCGATTCTATCTGTTTTGTCAATTCCTCGAGCATCTTTATGATCTCGGGGTTGGTCCCTGATTCATTTTCATTCGGCCTCTCCGTGATCGGTTCATTTCTGCGGGTGCCTTCTCGAGATGGCTCGGGCTCAACCCTGCTCGACGCTCAGCTTTGGTTCTACAACTGGGCTATCGCTTCCTGTTAAGCCTGTAACATTTTGAAGATTACCCGCAAATTAATTCCATCATTTTCACCATTGTGCGTAATCTGGGCAATCGACCAGACTTCCCCACGCACGCTATTCTCAGGATTGGTAGGCAAATTTGTGTTGATGGGCACATGTGTATTGGTGTCGATAGGGTCCACGATCGAAACTCCACTGAGATCGACTGGGGGCACCTCGTTACCAGGTGCTGCATTATTGTTCTCGTCATGGTGGTTGGGCTGGCGTCCATGTTTAGAGGGGCAAACTGGGGGTTTGACATTTCAATTTTTAACCTGGAATCAAAGACACTTCAAAGAATAAGTGTAAAATAGGGTGTGTTACGGAAATTTGTATCAAATTGCCGCTATTATCCTTAGCCCCACGGTGGGTGCCAAACTGTTTACCCTCAAAATCGGATAATAATTAAATTTGTAAGTGATTTTAAGGATACGCGAATTAACTTAATACAAAGCGATAAATTAAGTTATTATAGAATAAATAAAGATAAAATAAATTCAAACCACACGAGTTGAATAGTTTCAACCTTAGTGAAATAGCCACTCTCTAGTCGGGCTTGCCACGACCGGTAAACTGTTGAAAAAGAACAAGAGCTAAAGATAGAGAAAATAATAATATATGCTTTTGAATGCATGTTACAATGTGCTTCATGAACTATCAGACCCCCTTTATATAGTAGGGGAGTCATATTTTAGGTACAACTCTATAAAAGGTAAAAAAATCTTCTGATTCACTGATGGCCGGTTCCTTATCGATACATGCCGAGATTCCCGCCGTAATATTCGGCCGGTCACGGATATTTCGGCCTTCTGTTGGCTATGCTAGATTGTCTGACAATGTTCTTTGAAGTCGTTCGAGGCTAGGACCGATTCCGGGACCATGGCCTTGATATGCAGGCATCATGCTCCCGGGTTCTGGCTCGGTGGGACTTTGACTCGATTTCGGTCCCTTATTGCCATATCTCGAGCCTGTCTTATTTTGTCGGAGGCTAGGATGCACCATCAGCTCGATTCCATACGTATACATACCCCAAATCAAACATGGTGTAAAGTTAATTTCAAATTCTATTCCGAGATTATTATCCTTATTTCATGTACCAAACAATATCTTAAACTTTTAAGACCACAAGTTTCAAAAAAATTTTAAAAACAAATTCTATGTTGAGTCAAATTACAAATTGCAACGAAAAGAGTACTTAAACTCCTCGTCATACTACTAATCTCCCAAATAAATGTAGATAAAATTGTATGCATAATGTTGTATCTTTACTACTAAAGATTAAATAAGTATTTTAAAGAGCAAAATTCATTTATAGTCCATTGGCCCAAACATATATCACCCGATAGCCCAAAAATTATAATATATATTTTATAGCCTAAAAATAATTCTAGCGGCTAGCACAAAAGTACGTAACTAAGAGGCTCCGATCTACAAAGACAGATGCGGAAAGAGAGGCGACCACGCCATGGCTGCAAAGATAGACCTCACCGCCGACTCCGCCAATTCAATCACCGCCATCATCGATTGTTTCAACCCATCAATTATAGTTTCCAAATTCTGAAGCTTCCCCATCAACAAGAAATCCACCTCTTTTCATCTCTGATTTTAGCTTCTTCAATTTTTCCCCTTGCTCTGGTGCTAATTCTTGGCCTATTGAGTAATTAATTATAGGAAAGAGCATATAAGGTTTAAAACCAACCCGTTTAAAAGGAAAAAACTGTTTAAGATCATAGTATGAAAGAAATAATAAGTTGGTACAATACCCAGTTAATTATGAAATAGTATTAGGTAGTACTAACTAACTTATGATTATTTGAATTGTTAGACGGAAGTGGTTAATTTTTTTCTGATGGTCTGAAAAGGGAAAGAAGGTCAAGTTTATTGGCATAGAAGGAATGAAATATGTTTATCAGAGATATAGGGCCCTTGGAATTTTATTGGTCTAAAAGTAAAGGAAATAATTGATGAAAGTTGGTAAAGCCCTGAGTTTCGTTCAAGGCTGAAAAAAAAAAGGCTTTCTTGCACTGGGGTTTTAGATATGTAATGTAGAGGACGATAAAGATATTCTAGGTCTCTCTATATTTGTGAATATGCCTTGCTGAGCTTAAACTAGTAAGGTTCTATTAAAGCCTGATGGAAGTGTTTCAATGTCATACCTATTTGAAATTTATTTCCTCTGTGCATGGTAAGTAAATGGTCTTAAAGAGTCAATATTATAACCTAGATAATATGAAATTATTGTTCTCTTTAGCATTGCCTGTGGGTCTAAAGAAGTATACCAAGGTGGAGAATTAAGAAGAAATGTATCTGCATGTGTTGCCTTGAATTTTTCTTGATAGTATTCTTGGTAATGGTCCAAAATTTGTGTCACCAATTTGCTGATGCTGCTTCTATTTTCTTCTGCTTCTTCATTGAAAACATCATATGAGGCTGAGACATCGGCATAAACATGAGTAAGAAGATGGAGACGCGTCATCGGATGGATGTTCTCCGACCTAATTCCGACCTAATTCCGGCAAAAGAAATATTTTATTAAATATGACATGGCCATTTCTGATTGGTCATTAATTAAAACCCACCCCAACTCAGATTTCATCCCCACCCATGACCCATTTTTACCGATCCTGACCCATCAAAAACCCTTTTAGCCCCTCAAAATACTCAATTACCGTTCATTCTAAATCCAAACTCAATCCAAATCCTTTAGTCCTAAATATCAAATATATCCTGCAGCTATTTTTTCCAAATTTCTCATTTTGTCCATTTAACATTATCGTCTTAATGCACTCCATCCCACTATTCCCCAATCAAATTCAAATTACAAAGCTATTTTTTACAGATGTAAAGGAACTTTAAGGCACGAGATCCTAGATTCATAAGATATTGTTGGATCATTGTCTTGGTGAAAGACCTGAAGATATTCAGTCTCGGAAAAGTATTTTCTTCAAGCAGAACAGTAAAAATTGAAGACAGTATACATCGCACATTAATAACACATCATAAAAATATAGCACTTCAATATCATTGGAGAACACTCAAGACGCTTGAAAGAGAATATAGTCTCACTACACATAGATCATAGGAATCCACTTTATGCCCCACATGGTTTTATTGAAGATTAATATTTTAGGTTTAAATTCCAACCAAATACATCATCAACATACAAGAAAGCACCGCTTGATAGAATATTATATTTTTGTGTTCGATCAAGATCCCAGTAGCTATTGGGATGTATAGTTGGTATTATGTAAGTTTATCATGTTCAAGAATTTGAATGGAGCAAATTAGGTTAACATAGCAAGTCCAAATAATCTTCTTGAGCATGGCAATTTTTTAAGTAAATATAGGAATAATCTCTATTATCTTCTTCACAACAAAGATGTTTATATGCCGAGCTCCTATTTGAAGATGGAAGAGGAAGATTTTGCGTTATTAGATGGAAGATGAGAGATGAGAGCAGAGAATTTGCAGAACCCTAATTGAAGATGGAAGAGGCAGTAGGTAAAGAATAAATCGGAGTTGGGTTTTTTGAGGGGCTAAAAGGGTTTTTGATAGGTCAGGTCGGTAAAGATGGGTCATGGGTGGGGATGAAATCTGAGTTGGGGTAGTTTTTAATTAATGACCAATCCGAAATGACCACATCATATTTAATAAAATATTTTTTTTATTGCCAGAAAGTCCGTTAGAAATAAGGGCATGCATATGCTGCATAACGGTAGGGGCAGTTTTATCAAAATAGATGGACGAGGGGTATTTTTAAATCAAAATGAATAGGTTAGGGGCAGTTTTGACTATTTCTCGTAGTAGAATTAAGATTCATTCCTCGTTACAAACATGTAAATACGTATAAGGAAAGAAAGAGAAAGACCTGATGTTAATCCAAAACAAAAAAATATAGTTTATGTTCTTTAATTACCAAAAATAGATAGTTCTCACGAATCTCACCCTTTCCTCGAGAAAATGGCATCATGTGACAACACATAATAGAAAATTATAATTTTTTAGCCTTATATTAGGTTTGGCAAAGATAGCCCTAAACAATTGGCATTATATAACCAAATCCTAAAAAAACTACTCTCTTATATATTCTCTCTCAAACAATTGGTCTCAAACCGTCTGCTCTCCCCTCCCCCCCTCCCCCGGCCGCTCACTTCTCTTCTTGCTTTCCCCCTTTCTCTCCTTGTATTTCTTCTTCTATCTCTTCTCGTTCGCTCTCATAGTTTAGCAAAACTTCTTGCAAATTATGCAAAAATAATCAGTGGGATAAAAAGATAAGGTTGATCTCACATCAGAGAAAATCAAAAGCAAAAAAAAGAGAGAAAAAATACATTTCAACTTTGTCTTTCTTCTCTATTTTTTTTTTGTTGGATTGAACGAGTGAGCGAGATTGGAATTGGTTTAAAATACCTAAAAGAGGCTATATACAAAATTTTAGCAAGATTAGAAGTGATTTAGACTGGTTTCAGGTAAAAAATCATACCTAAAAATCCAACTGCGACATGTGTATATCACGTTGTATATCGTGTACATCAGTGTATATCACACACAGGTTTTTAAGGACGTCTATGTATATCACTTTGTATATCGTATATACAACACAATTATTTTATGCACGCCCGTGTATATCACATTGTATATTGTATATATAACACAAATTTTCATGGATATACACAGATACACATGATATACATGAGATATCACTGATGTACATAGAGATATACATGGGATACAATAGAGGATACACATGTGGAGTCATCTTGAACTTGAGTTTTCAATCTGAAATATGTTATACAAAGAAGGAAAATAAAATTTTAATATACTTTTTTGATATATACGTTGTGATATATTATACACTGTGATATATAAATAATATAATTATTATTGTGTTATATATATTTGGATATACAGATAAAAAAAAACTAAAAATATAATTAAAAAATATTTGAGAGTTTTTCGGATACTACTGAAGAAAATGGAACATAATTTATAGGATGATGGTTGCTATGAGTGAAGAGAGAGGGTTTTAAATATTTTTTGCTATTTTTAAGGAAAATATTTTTGATGGGACTTATTTTTAGGATAATGGTTGAACCATTAGAAGAGAGAGAATAACTTTAGGCTACCATATGTCAAATCCTAAAATATTGGCTTTTTTATGCCAATTGTTGGACCTAGCTATCATGCCATGCCAAAACCCCCTTTCCCTCTTTTTTTTCTTCCGTTTGGACTGGGCTTACAGCAAAATAAAGACTCATTCGGAGTCTGTGCCTCAATTTTATTTATGGGAAAACTACCCTATATACCTACCTAATCAAAAGTAATTATCCGTATTACCCATTTTAAAAGTAATTACATCAAATACCTATTCTATTACAACTAATTACCCGCCCAGCATAATACATAATTAGCTTTCCTTTTTTATCTCCTCATCAATTCTCGCTGCCGCTACCCATTTGTATGTTGTTTGTCTTGTACCTTTTTCTTGCTATCAACACCCATTTTTTTATTTGTGCTCCATAATTTATTTTATCTCCTAAAAGTAAAATACAAAATAATATGTACTATCTAACTAAGATTTGAATTTTCATGTGTGTTTGAAGTGTTTGCTGTTGGAATTTATTGGGTATTATTCTTTGATGTGTAGATTATGATGTTAATGCTAATTTTCGAAGATTTAATTATGAGAAAATAAATCCATCATTGAAGGATCTTGAAGCTTGAAACTCATTAATTGGGTTTTTTGAATTTGTAGTTATTTCGATCCAATTGTGATTGGAGTGTACTGGAATATTAATTGGAGGTTGTGGTTATATTTTGAATCAATTTGGTGGAGATTTTGGAGTGGATTTTAAAATTTTGTGTTGAACTAGCGAAAAAGACGAATTTATACTGTATATAATTAATTACAACAATATAATATTACAGTATATAGTATAATATAATAGTATAATATTGAATGAAGAACACAAGATATTATTTTGATATATTGTATAGTATTTTAGTATATAATATATAATTTAACAGTATATAATTTACTGATATTATTTTAATTTAATAATTGAATTAAAAAAATCTTTTTAAACTCTTGCGTATAATTGTATACCATATTGGTATAGCTATATACTATACTAGTATCATATGTTAGTTGGAATATTTTTTGGTTATATTAGCTACATTTAATTGGTACACTATTTGATTTTTCTTTAGTAATAGTAGAATAGTATAATATCTTGAATTTTTTTAATTTTCCTTTATGCATGTGTATTATGTAATCATTTTGATTTTTTCTTTATGCGTTTGTTTTATATAAGAGTATTATAGTACAATATCTTGAAATACATTATTATATTAATATGTGATACACTATTGTTTTTGATTTTTCTCTTTATGCATGTGTATTAGGTAATAGTAGTATAGTCATATATAGTTTTCTGGAATTACTTAATAGAACTGTATACCCTATTGGTATAATTATATATCATATTGATATCATATGGTAGTTGGAATATTTTTTTGTTGTTTTAGCTGCATTTTTAAGTGAATTCTATTCTGAAATAATTTATATGATCATGTTTTGTTGTGTTGGATTTTTTTGTACCTATGGACATAGATTTTGTGTATTATGTAATAGTTTTTATAGTTATATGCAGCTGTTGGAACGACCCCGTACAACTATATACCATATTAGTATAGCTATATACTATATTGGTATCATATGCTAGTTGAATCATTTTTTGGTTGTATTAGCTGCATTTAATTGATACACTATTTGATTTTTTCTTAATAATAGTAATATAGTACAATATCTTGAAATACTTTATTATATTAATATATGTGGTGCACTATTTTTTAATTTTTCTCTTTATGCATGTGTGTTATGTAATAGTAGTATAGTCATATAGTTGCAGGGAATTAACAAGTAAAATTGTATACCATGTTGGTATAGTTATATGTCATATTGGCATCATATGATAGTTTGAACATTTTTTGGGTTGTTTTAGCTGCATTTTTAAGTGAATTCTATTCTGACATTATTTATATGAACATGATTTGCAGTGCTAGAATTCTTTTGTGCCGATGGACATAGATTATGTGTATTATGTAATAGTTTTTATAGTTATAGACAATTGTTGGAATGATCTCATACAACTATATACCTTGTTAGTATACGGAATGAGCAAGTTGCTTTGTGAATATTTAGCTTGCAATGCGGGCATGTAATTTTCTTATACTTTTATTGCACCCTTTAATGTTTTGGTACAGTAGTATAGTCGCAGATAGTTGTAGCAATATTCTAGAGCAATCATATACTCTGTTGGTATACTTGTATACCATATTGGTATCATATGGTACGAAAAGTCTTTTTTACTGCTTATACTTTTATTGCATTTTCCAATATTTTATTATCATTTCTTTTCTAACTAGTATATATAGAGATTTGGTGGCTGTAGATTATATTTTCTTGCTCCATAACTGGTTGTGTTACTACTAATAGTAGAGTGTGTACTGATATTTGTAGGGAAGGAGATCAAGGTTTACATGGCAATCACGTGTTGATTCTTAGAATCTGATTATGTAATTTATGGTGCTCAGTAGCAGTCAGTGTGATATTCAGTGAATAAGATCAAGTGACAACTGATATTATTTTAGTTTAATAATTAAATTAAAAAAATAAGAAAAAGGTATATTATACTAGTTATATTTTTTAAAAAAGATGAACAAATATTTACTATATCAGTTATTTTTTCTTATTGTATAAAAATAAGAATAATAAAAAATAGTGAAAACGGTAAATGAAATTAGATTATGAAGAGAAAAAGAATATAAAAAAAAGTTAAATGAAATTATAAAAGGAACAAGAAATAAAGAAAATAAAAGAAAAAAGAAGTTAAATGGAATTAGAAAAGGAACAAGAAATAAAATAAATAAATAAATAAAAATAAAGAAGGAGTCAAAATTGAGTGTGAAATAAGTTATGGTAAAAATAACAATAATACGATTTAGGCAAAAATAAATAAATAGAAAAAGAGAAAAAAGATAAAAAAAAATAAGAAGAAAACGAGAAAAAAGAAAAGGAGAAAAGAAAGAAAAAAAGGAAAAAAGAAAAGAAGCATAGAAATAAAAAGGAATTGGAGAAAAAAGAGAAAATTTCCCATAAAATCTACTATGGATAGGAAATGTAATTAGTTTGATGGGTAGAAAAATAAATGGGTAGGTAAGGATAAATAGTTTTGTTTTTGTAGGTAACTATGTCATTCACCCCAATATCGTATGGTGCTCATCTCAGCATATCACGTGCAGTGGCGGACCCAGAATTTTAAACAAGCGGGTTCAGTCAAAGACGATAACAACAAGTAGTATAAATGGTGTCGAGTATGATAAGCAGGATTTGGTATATTTTCTTTTTGGGGTTCTTTTTTTTCATAAAGTGATCTCGAAATAAAGTCATTTTAAAGTTTGTGCTCAACAGTTTTAAAAGTTTTCGGCATGTATGAACAAAATATAAAAGCCTATTCATTTCTATTTTTAACGTTTTATTAATTTAACTTAACACATTTAACAAGTTTTCAAACTTGAACCAAAAAAAAAATCAATTTATCCACTTTATAAACTTATTATCTCTAATATATCTAACAAAATATAGAACTTTTTGTATTTTATAAATAAGAAGTAGTTATTGGCAAGCAGACGACATAAAAAGGGATATACAAAATTACAAATAAATAAAGAAAGAGAGCTAAACACTAAACCAAAAATAATAATATAAAATAGATAAATGATTTCAACATAAAACTAAATTATATTAAACTAACAAGTAAATGGTGTCGAGTATGATAAGCAGGATTTGGTATATTTTTTTTTTGGGGTTCTTTTTATTCATAAAGTGATCTCGAAATAAAGTCATTTTAAAGTTAGTGTTCAACAGTTTTAAAAATTTTCGGCATGTATGAACAAAATATAAAAGCATATTCATTTCTATTTTTAATGTTTTATTAATTTAACTTAACACATTTAACAAGTTTTCAAACTTGAACAAAAAAAAATCAATTTATCCACTTTATAAACTTATTAGCTCTAATATATCTAACAAAATATAGAACTTTTTGTATTTTACAAATAAAAAGTAGTTATTGGCAAGCAGACGACATAAAAAGGGATATAAAAAATTATAAATAAATAAAGAAAGAGAGCTAAACACTAAACCAAAAATAATAATATAAAATAGATAAATGATTTCAACATAAAACTAAATTATATTAAACTAACAAGTAAATGGTGTCGAGTATGATAAGCAGGATTTGGTATATTTTCTTTTTGGGGTTCTTTTTATTCATAAAGTGATCTCGAAATAAAATCATTTTAAAGTTAGTGTTCAACAGTTTTAAAAATTTTCGGTATGTATGAACAAAATATAAAAGCATATTCATTTCTATTTTTAATGTTTTATTAATTTAACTTAACACATTTAACAAGTTTTCAAATTTGAACAAAAAAAAAATCAATTTATCCACTTTATAAACTTATTAGCTCTAATATATCTAACAAAATATAGAACTTTTTGTATTTTACAAATAAAAAGTAGTTATTGGCAAGCAGACGACATAAAAAGGGATATACAAAATTATAAATAAATAAAGAAAGAGAGCTAAACACTAAACCAAAAATAATAATATAAAATATATAAATGATTTCAACATAAAACTAAATTAAATTAAACTAACAAGTACTTTCAACAAATACTTGCATGTTTTAATGATTTATAACAAACTGATAACCAAATCTAACTTTGTTGAAAGACTTATTTTTTCGAAATAGAATAACTTTAGAATGATTTTCATTGAATTCAAGTAAAGAAACATGTTGAAAAAATAAGAAGTAAAGAAATTCAAAGTCACTTGCTGGGGTTGAACTCAAGACGTTATGCACAATTTGAACCCACATGACCGCACCAGCAAACAAGCGGATTCAAATAATTAATTTATACGAGTGTTTCACTGTTTTTAAATATAATTATCAATATATACCGTATAATTTTTTGACGTAGCGGTTCAGTTGAACCCGTGTATCATCAATGAATTTTATCTTATTCTACTTACTCAAAATATTCTTTTAGTTTCTCTACTTTATTTATTTTAATTTTTCTTTAACAATTTTCTCAATGTAAGTTTCGTAATTTTAGTGTTTAGTTTTTTTACTGGTCTTTACGAATCTTGAGTGAACTAATTTATTATTGATGACTATCAGAAAATATTGACGGTTGCAAGTTATAAAAATTTTATGCACTTTCATATTTTTGTATTTTTATCTATTATAAAAATCTATAAATAACCAAAGCATATAGTTCCATAAGGCTTATGTCCCACACTTTCCGGAGCTTACGCCTCGCCCCATGCTTAGTAAAATGTCTTGTGTCACGCCTTCGTCTTTTAAAATGCTGAGATTAATAATAATATCTAAATGTTAGATGGAATCATTGATATAAAGTCAAAAGTAAAAGACAATTCTACGAAAATAAAGTCCGCTCGTATGTGAGGGAAGGCAAAATCCCCATTTTGATTAAAAAAAATCATTGATAACCAAATAGCAGAAAACAACTTTCATGTGAAAAATATTTTTCTGAAAGATGATTTTCTGTCATACCAAATGCGCCCCAAGGTACCGTTTGTTCTCTCCTTTCTCACTTTTATTTAATTGCTCTAAACCCAATATGAAATGTATGTTTTGTTCCAAATAGTCTTCGCCGATATTTATTTTAATGCGGAAATTAGCATTATGGAAACTTAACTTGTTAAATATGAAACACACACAAGTAACTTTAGAGATACGCTGAAAAAGAAGTAACCTTAGTGAGATTATTACTTGTTTCCTTAAATGATTTCAAATTTAACACAAGTGACAAAATTTTCCACATATATTTTAAAATTTTCCACCTTAGTGAGATTATTACTTGTTCTACTTTTAAGTTTTAAAATAGAACAGAATTTAAGACGTTAATATTTTTTCGAAAACCACATATTTTCGTATCACAATTTTACGTGTTGGTGTAATTGATACAACTTCATTGCGATTTTGAGGAATGAAATCTGCTATATATGGCGTTACGTTCAAGCTGTAACTAATTCCAACTGGACTGGACCATATCTACACACATGTAAAATTCTTTGTAATATTTGAAAAGTTAATTCAATTTATAAGTAAAGTTCAATCTTTATCAAAGTTGTAAGTTTGTACTTTGTTTTTAGTCTTCAAAACTTAGTTTCATTTGATTCTAACATTCAAATATTCTTCCAAAACTCAAACATGCACATACTCTTTTCAGAAAAAAAGGAGAAAAAGAAAAGGAACCTCTGAAATCAATTCTCACAAATCCAAATCAAAACAAGAACTTCCACTGCAAACGCAATTGCTATAATAAAAAACTTGTTTTCCCTGGAGAGCAGATTTATCACCAAAAATATTATCTTCATGTATAAACTCATGAATTACCACAAGAATTTGATGATCTTTGATTCAAGATTGATCCGGAAAAGTGGGAAAATGTTCATTGATAAACTTCCTAAATCTCTTTTTATACTTCTGGGGGCTCAGAAGTGAGGAATTGAACCAATTGAGGAGTTGTACGTCCCATGTATACTGTCTTAGATAGTCAATGATTCCACAAACAAGTTCATTGCCCTCAGTATTCATTCCCACAAACAGAGAATAGTCCATCACATTGATTGTCTGCAATTCAGCAAATTATACCAGTTTAGAACCTGAGCCATATATAAAATTCTTGGATTGAGTGATTATATGTGCAAACTTACACTGAGGAAAACAGTGTCATTCCATACAGCTCTTTGCAGATTCCTGTTTGAGCTCTTATCAACATATATGGGATAAATATTCATGTCATTCACAAAGTTTTGGTCCTGAAAAATTCCTCCTGCACCGTCGTTTGCTGAACTAAGTCGAGCATGCAACGTACCTTTCAGTTCATATCGCCGAGTAATATCTTTTCCAAAAGAAAGGTTCTCCATCACCACGAGATCATGCGTTTTCTCTTTCCCACTTGATCTTATCATGACCTGCAAAACATAAATATATAGAGAAAAGTTCAATAAGCAAATGCACTTTGCTGGCAAGCCTGTGCTGTGTTATAACCAGAATATTAAGTTGATTACTTGACCTGATAAATGCCAAGAATTTTTGCAAGGCAGGTTTGACTTCCTTGCTCTATGCACTGATCCATGTAATCAAAATAACAAGGAGCAAACTTCAAGAATGACTCAAATTCATTCCTCTTAATTTCCTTTACGATGAAGCGATCATCAAGAGTTTTGGCAAAAAAAGAATTAGTTTTCCGACCTTTTGGATACCAGCTCCTACACCTACTTAAGGAAGCAATAAAATCAACTTCAGATGGGCAACAACGATCTCGCAAATGAAGAAATGGGCGAGCATAGGGACAGATCACTGAGTATTTGTGCGTTCTAGGCAAACTCGATGAGCATGATTCATCTTCAAGATCATGACTCACGACAGGCAAATCCATCAGCAAGGCCAAAGCACAAGCAATTATGCTAGAAAATTCATCTTCATAATCAGACACGATATACTTATCACTTCCAAGGGGAATATAGAGCTTTCCAACTTCATCTGTACTAGTAAGTCCACAAGCTATAGTTTCTGCACCATAGGTTGCGACAGAACCTAATCTTGTTAAGTAACCTCTCTGAAGATTCTTCATGTATTCACGTCGAATTTCAGGGAAAGGAGTCCACCACCCTTTGTTATGCTCTATGTTGGATAATATTGCTAAGAGGGATCTACTCCTTTGAGGATTAAAATAACTGGCACCTGTAGCATTAGCATCTAGTATAGCGGCCAGTGCGTTTTGATTCTGGTAAATGGTTTTGGGATAATAGTCAGATGACATCAGGGAATGAAGACGTCGATCCCACACAGACAACTCAAGCAGAAGCTCCAGCTGTATTCTGTTCAAGCTCAGAGCCTTATACACAGCCTCCTGCTTCTCTGTGTTTTTAATATCAATCTGAAAATTAGAAAAGGCAAAAGATTATATTTAGATGGCGCATACACATCAATATATTTGATATATTCTCATCTTCACCAGTAAATCAACAACTTAACTAATCTTGGTTCATGCATCTGTATACATTTGACATGTAAACATTATGCTAGGGAACATCGCCTGAGCACCTTGTGGTTGTGGAATAACATACATGGAATACAAAAAATGAGGAAACGAGATGGAAAAACGATGCACGAATCACCACAAGATTGATTAGATATTTAGATTAAGTGCTAGAAGAACAAGTAATCCTAGCATGAGAGCCCAGAAAGGAACTAACCTCAAATTGAGATCTCTCTTCCTTCAGCATTTTCTCAACTTCAGAAAATTCCAAATTTGACCCTTGAATATTTATAGTTGTTCCATTAAAACGGGACTCTATTGCCTTTAAAGCTTTCTCTACATCGAGAAACTTCATAATCCCTTTCGTGTAAACCTACTTATGAAAAGAAAATCTCGGTCATCATAGACTTGCAATATATCATGTAATTTCCGCAGTAAACCAAAAACTTAAAAGCATTAGTATGTAAAAAGAGTATACAGCTTCATAAAAGCACATACATCCTCAAAATCCTTGCTACAAAACTCTCCTTTAGTCGAACTGCTAAACTCCAAAATCGGAGGAGGAAGAGACACAGAATAAATAATAAAAGTTGAGTACTTGAACACTGCAACCATTGACCCTAATCTGCACATTAAGAGAATGACATGAATTTCTTTTTAAAAAAAAAGATGAAATATGATCAAGGCTCAACACTGAACCGCAATGCATCTATTCAAATGATTGCCGAAGTTGAAAAAAGAAAAGCTGCAAAACAAATTACTATAACCGTCAGAGATGTAATACAACAACAGCAGCTCAATATAATCCCACAAATGAGGTTTGGGGATGATAGTGTATAAGCAGACTTTACCCTTACTCTAGGAGGCAGATAGGTTATTTCCGATAGACTCTCAGCTCAAGAAGATGAAAAGAAACAATAGAACAGTAACAACAACCAGAAAGATAGTACCAGTAACCTAAGAACCAGAAAAATAGATGGGAAAAGCAATAGCAATAATCATAACCAATGGCAAGATACTAGAAAACGGGAGTGGAAAAATAGTATGAAAACAACTTGAACAATTATGCCCTATTTTAGGCTCATTTCGTCCGAATACATTAAAAATTACATTTCAAGGCATTTTAGGAGAAAAAATAGAGTTTCAACCACCTAATCTTACTTTAATTTCTAGTGTTGAACCTAAATACGTAAAATAATAAATTTATAAGATGGATACCACAACTTTGATCATACCCGAAGAAGTAGAGGAAATCGCTATTGAAGGATTGACTGCGGTCAGGCAGTCTACTAAACAAAGAGGAATCACAGAAACCGAGCTGCAAAAATCTTCCAAATGAAAATCCAAGGGAGCCAATGGACATTAAAACTCTTTTTGTATTTTTTGAGCCTCCATTACAACAACTCCACATCCAAATTTTTCCTTCCGTTTCACCAGAGAGGGCCTTGTTTAATGGAAGAGAATGAACTTTAATAGTGAGTAGCTTCTCATGATGTGCATAACGGAAAATGTGAACTTTCGGGGATACACCACACGTCCCACATTGGTTCCTCTGCAACAACAGGGCTTATATGTCAACAACCTAAAATAAATAACACTATGTACAGAAAACAATGAACGGAAGTTCCTAAAGGCAGTCCGGTGCACGAAGTATCCCGCGTTTATGTAGGGTCCGGGAAAGGGTCGCACCCTAATGAGGTGTGATATAGGCAGCCTAGCCTGATGCAAGCATTATTGGCTGATTCCACGACTCTAACCCGTGACCTATAGGTCACACAGAAATAACTTCAAATATCGCATGTAAATAGATCCAGGGAACGGAAGTTCCTACATAGTAAATAGATTATAGAAGCAACTTCAAATATCACATTCTGCTAAATGAGCAACCAGCATTCTAGGAAACATTGTCAGAGTGGAAACACAGTGACACAAAGAAAGAGTTTGTAATGGAGACAATTGATTTCTACGCACCTGATTTAGCAGATTATCTCGCAAAAACTTCCCAAGAGGAATATCATAATCTTGATAAAATCTGATTCTAGAAAAATGATTGGTCACACAATTAGTGCCTCTTTTAGCATTCCAACTTGACATCATTACCAAAGTACTCTCCCAATCGAACGATGATGTCATGACATCGTTATTATGTTCTTTGTCTTCAGGATTTTCCAAAGACTCTTCTGCACTCTGTAATGGACAATGTAGTTGTTCCTTTTCAGGTGTCTTCTCTTTGTCAGAAACTTGAACATCATTTTGACCGTGATCTTCTGGATTTTTTGGCTTAAACAACAGATGTTCACCTTCTTCCTCTAAGTTATGCCTTATTATCATTGCTTTTTGATCTAGAAGGAAAGACGTCTCAAGGATTAAATTATATGCCATGGTTACAGCACGACAGATGACATATTTAACTTTCTTCAATTCATTGCTGTTAGTTCCCATTAACAAAATCTGCCAAAGAGAATTGATTTGCATTTACAAGTGCAAAAAAGCAGTTATGAATTCTGTATCAGCAAAAATAAAACAGACAAGCTGCAAATATACTCACTGTACTTCCACGATGAGTAGAACAGCCCCTGATAAACATAAGTGTTTTGCTAGACCTTTTCACGCTATCACCAGAAGAGTCATGTTCTTCTAGGAATTTCTCAAAATGAAAGGAATCGCACTGCCTGAGGTCTACCAATGTTTCAGAAGATATGATTGATGAACCTGTGCATAGAGCAACTCTCTCCATTCGATGTTGCTTGATATCAACGATCAATGTCAATCCTTTATTAAGAGCATACTCTTGTAAGTCACGAGAAACAGACTTCTCCACTAACACAACATTTGGTTCGTAGCTTTCTATCATGTCAATGATGGACTTCACTCTATCATTCTCCTGTTAATATGTTAAAACAGTAATCACAAACACATGAATATGCTCATCTTTTTTATTTGATACATACAACGGTATTTCTAGTTTACCTGTCGAAATGACTCAAATACTGATAATTCATTTGAAGAGAGACCAAGTGCACCCTGGATCAGCAGCAATCTAGGCTTATTATACTGTGTAGGCATGTGTTTGTGAGCAGCATGTTTATTGAAGACCAAACCTCGGATAAATTGACTACAAAACAGAAAAAACCTATGATTTAGCCCAGAGAACTAGGGGCTCCCTCCGTTAAAAATTTGTAGTTATGGTGTGAACAGACACAAACAAAGCGATAAAGGTAGATACTGAAATTAGGTAGGAGTAGTATTTAAAAGAGAAGTGAAACCTTTTGGTGAGGTTGAGGTTTTATAAAAGTAAAAGAGGATATCCTGTAACTTTTAAAGAAGTATCAGTCAATCAATATGCCTCCAATCTCAAACTAGTTGATATCATCTATATATGTTTTGTATCCATTCTGCTCTATTCAAGCCCAACTTAAAGTCGTATAACATTCAAAATTAATACAGAGAAGGAAAAAAGTTCCCATTCAAAAGGGAAGACACCTTTTGGAAGTTCACAAAGAAAAAGAATACAGTCTTATTAGATGGGAGTAAGCATGACAAATGAAATCAAATTTTAACTGTCTAAACATTAAGCGAATGAGGAACGACGAACACAAATAAAGATAAGAAAAATCGGTTGCTGTTTAATACCTTTTGCTGCGAGAACCGGTTGCAATACATTTTATCTTCAAATATCGATTAGGATCCATAGCATTTCCTTCAGCTGCAGTAGGCATAAAAAATGAAGCAGCCTCCAAGGACAAGGAAATTACTATGTCAATCCAATTGTCACCCTCTTTCCCTGAAGAGACGACACCAGAAGAATTAAGCAGGTCATCAACAAGGGGCTTAAGCCTCTGGTCCATCATATCCCCTAATAACTTTTGTTTTTCCTCTTTAAAATTGTGGCTTCCATCGTCATCTTCATAATTAGCCGCATGAAATTCCATATCATCATAACAATGTTCTGGTTCAGGTGGTAGCCAGAAGCAGGCATCAAGGTCACAACTAGAAGAGGTCCCATTTCCATCTGTTTCCATTTTGCAAGAAGACATAAATGTATTTCTGCTTCGTAATGACGTAGGACCGAACAAACAAGTTATATTGTCAACCTACACCATAGTAGCAACACATTAAATCTAATCCAGTAACGATTCAAGCTGCTGATTACCCAATCTAGTGAAAAAATGTAAATTACTTGAACAAACAACATTAATCTGCCTTCTTCTCAATCGTTGAATAGGACTAATAAGAACTTATCATCTTCATATCACGCATTACTCACATTAGTCATGTTAGGTGTACGAACAAAGTTCAACATTCAGATACTCTTAACAGTTGAGGCCTTTTGGGAAACACCATGTCGGTTTGACCTAAAGAGGATAATATCACACTATGTTAAGATTATCTTTGGGCTGGTTGAGCCAAACAACTAGTATAAGAGCTTATGGTTCGGCGGGACAAGTATGGCGATGGCAGAGAGATAGTGTGTGGCTCGGTTTACCTCCCCTTACGAGCTTAGAGACGCAACTCTGACTATGTGGTTGGCACACAGTAAATCTCGAAAAGTGACCCATAGATCATGGTAATGGGCCATGTGAAGCTTAATTCGAGGGGGGAGACACGTGGATCGTGGTGATGGACTTAGTTCAAATGGAGATTGTTAGGTGTTGAATAAAGTCTTACATTGGTAGCTGAAAAGATTGAAAAATTACATATAAGGTGTATGATATTCTTAGGGGTCGTTTGGTACAATAGTGAGATAAATAGGGTATTCCGTAGGATTAGCTATTCCACCTTCTCTATGGGATAGTTAATCCCACCATTTTATTGTAAAATTTATCCCCGGATTAGCTAATGTCTTTAACCAAACATGGAATAAATACAATCCCAAATTCTATCACGAGATTAGTATCTTTATCCCATGTACCAAACAACCCCTTATGGTTGAGGCCTTTTGAAGAAAACCGTACGGGCTTGGTTCAAAGCGGACAATCTCACACGACGTTAAGAGTATCTTTGGGCTAGTTGAGAGTTGAGACCAACAATTCTCGACAAGAAAATTACAAGTTTAAGCATTTGGCATCCAGCAAGTCTGACTAAACAATGTTAATTAACTAAATGCAGGACCAACACTAACAGCATGTTTGGTTCAGATAAAACCATAATTGAATGTATAAACAAAGATAAAACAGAGTTAATTTCAATAAAACAAACAAGATGCATGCATAAACACACAAGAATCAATTCTCAAGTATTGTAAAAACAATGATAAAAACCTGATGACTAGAGAGAGGAAACACAAACGTTTACCAAAGTAAGATGAATCTTCAATCCAAGAGAACATAAATCAGTTGAAAGACAAAAAATTTACTCCCTCCGTTTCAATTTATGTGTATTTATTTTCTTTTTAATCCGTAACAAAAAGAGTGAATTCTTTCCATATTTGAAAATAATTTACTTTTATACAATAATTTATATCCACATAAAATATATGCGACTCATTTTATACCACAAGTTCAAAAATTTCTCTTTTTTTTTTTTTAACTCTGTGTCCAGTCAAATTGGTTATCACATGGAATATAATATAATGTGAACAGAAAAAGCAGTTTGATATGTTGAGTCATCTATTTTAAATTTTAAATTTAGGAAGAAAAAATCATAGTTTAAGAAATCATGACTTCACACGTCGAAACATGCCATCTGTAGCTCCAAGAACATAAATAAATGAATTAATAAATGATAATAAAAAAAGACTATACTATTCTATGGAGTTAAGTTACCAGGAAGTCTTTCTTATTTCCATTAAAATTTAAAAAGAAAAGAAAAGAAAACGAGTTTCGTGTCATGCTTTTTAAGCCCAAAAAAAAGGCAGGATGTCAATGAAGTTGCTTACCGCCAATACTTTTTGCTATTTCGTAATTTATTTGCCGTGATTTTTGTTTTGGTAAATTGAGCTACTTCTGTTGGATTATATGAAATGAAAGGACTATAACGCCCCGCAATCCAAGTTTTGGTAAATTGAGCTACTTCTGTTGAAAATAGATCTTTGAAATTTTAAATTGTATTTAGAGTTTTGGACATATATTTTTACTTGAAATATATATTATCTTTTATGAGAAAAATATAAAATTATACATTAAAAAAAAATTAAACCCACTTTTTAAAACTTAGAGACTCATCTTCCAAATTTGAAAATTTCAGTCCAATATATAACCAAACAAGTTATAAAAAAAAGTTAAAAAAACAAATTATGGACAAATGGGTACGCCTAGAGCTTGAAATTAAGCATGAATTGAAATTATCAATATTATTATAAATGCACAAATATTTTCCTTTTACCCTTGAAAACAAACTTCATACTCCATCGTTTCAATTTATGTGAACTTATTTCCTTTTTAGTCCGTGCGAAAAAGAATGATTCATTTTCCTATTTCGAAATAGTTTAACTTTATGCAATAATTTATAACCACACAAAATATACGTGCTTCATTTTACACCACAAGTTCAAAAGTCTTTTCTCTTTTCTTAAACTCTATGCTCAGTCAAATGAGTTCACATAAATTGAAACAGAGGGGGTATTAGACAAAATTTTAATTTGATTATTTTTCTTATATTTAGAACTTTCAAAAAAAATATAATTTAATTATCTTTCTAAGATTAGGACTTTAAAATAAATTATAATTTAAATATTTTTCTAAGATTTAGAACTTTAAAATCAAGTACGGAGTAAAATTTAATGTGACAATTTCGTAGAATCTCCCTCCTCAAATTTGCCTTCATCACACTAATATCTCCCTTATTTTGATTTGTTTATAGTAGTTCTTCTCAATTTATTATCATTAATGTAAAAGTTATGTTTGAACTAACTTTCCCATCTAAACACCTCTATTCTTGACCCTTCAAACTATCTTTTCTTTTCCTTCTTCCTCCAGCTACACGGTAACTTTATAGAAAAGCATAATACAGATGAATCCTCTAACCAACTAACATATAGAGGGAATATGAACATGTAAGCTTCTTGGTTTCTGCATTAAACTCAATATGTCATACTCCTTTAGCAATTCTTGCAATAGTTTTTGCATTTTCGGATTTTCCTTTAATTCTGTTCATCAGCCATTTGCTTCCTCCTTTGCGAGGAGTTAATGCCATCGCCTATGGAATTGACATAGTTGCTTTCTGACCTAGGCCAGTAGGAAGTAGGAATTCAACTTGTTCAATATATCTAATCCATTTATAAGTCCTTAACATAAAGTCAACGAGAAAGAGACGAGGGTTTAAATTCAATATGCAATATGGGGTGGAAATTAAGGTAATCTTGGATGACGATGTGTGTCGGCGAAGGTTTTTAAGGGGTCAAGAACGAAGGTTTTTAGGTTGGTTTGATGGGAAAATTAGTCCATACATAATTTTTTTATTAATAATAATTAGTTTAAAAGAATTGTTACAAAGAAATTAAAATAAGAAACATATTGTAACGATCCGATAGGTTATTTTATGTACTGGCTCCCTATTTATGAATTGAGAACTTTCATAGACTATTTGATTATTGTGTGGTCCGTGTTAATTTCGGTGAAATCTAAATGTGAATATACAAAAAAACTTGATTTTTGAACTTCAAAATGGCTAGAGTTGACCACGGTCAACATTTTTGGTAAATAATCTCGAATTGGTGTTTTGACGATTCCGGTAGGTTTGTATTATGATTTTGGACTTGTACGCATGTTTGGTTGCGGTTCCGGGTAATCCGAGGCCATTTCTGCGCTTGATGTGAAAATTGAAATTTTGAAGTATGAACTTTGAAGTTCTTTGAGTTTTGAAGTAATTTTGATGATGAGCTTAAGAGCGAGTTCATATGATGTGATTATACTTGTGTGGATGTTCGGATTGGGCTCGGGTGAGTTTTGAATGAGTTTTGGATTGTTTTAGCAAAGCTGGGATTTGCTGGTACTGCAAACCTCGCATTTGCAAGGTTCTGTTCGCAAATGCGAGCATCGCATTTGGTGTGTGCTAGCTCGCATTTGCGATGCTGGTCAATGGCAGGGCAGCTTCGTATTTGCGAAGCTTTGGTTGCTTTTGCGAGTTGGTGGACTTCGCAATGGCAATGCTCATATCGCAATTGCGACACTAGAGAGTAGGGGGACAACTTCGCATTTGCGAAGCTTTATTCGCTTTTGCATGGGGCTGGTCCTTTGTATATGCAAAGATTTAGTCGCATTTTCGACATCAGAGAGGCTCAGACACTGTTCGTATTTGCGATCAATGGTTCGCTTTTGTGAACGTAGCAATTGCAAACAAGATTTTGCAATTGCGATATCTGCAGCTAGGTAAAAGGTTGCGGGACTTAGCTCATTTTACTCTATTTTTGAGACCTAGACTCCACATAGAGGCGATTTTGGAGAGCAATTTCTTTCCAACTTCATAGGTTAGTAACTTTAACTTGTTTTTGTTTAATTTTCATTGTTTTTTCATTTTTCTCTATTAAATCTAAGATTTCATAGAGTAAAAATTAGAATTTTGGGAAGAAATTTAGGAATTTATAATTTTAAAATTTAGACCTCGAATTTAGGTTGGATCTCGAAATAAATCACATACTTGGACTCGGGGGTGAATGAGTAATCGGAATTTGGTCTTATTTTTGGATTTCGATCACGTGGGTCCGGTTGACGTTTTCAATTATGCCAAAGATCGAATTTTTTTTATTCTAGGGTAGTTTCTAAAGCTTGTTTTGACTTATTTGAGTAATATTTGACTAGATTTGGGTGGTTTGGAAGCTTGTTCTAAAGGAAAAACCGCGTTGGATTGTTGATCTTGTTCCGAAAAAAGGTAAGAGTCGTGATTAACCTTAATTTGAGTGAATTAGGATATGATTGATCTATTTGTTACGTGTGGGGACGGCGTATATGCAAGGTGACAGGTGCATATGCGTCGTCATGGGTATAAGCATGCGGGGTGTTCTAGCTTACTTGCCTTGAATTATACTATGTCTTTTCTTTTTTCATATTTTTTCTTATTATGTGTCCTTACCTGATACATGTTTTACTTGACACATATATGCTTTCACTTATTAACATGCTATGATTCGATGTATGCATCACTGTTACATGCTCTTTCATGTTGCTACATAGATGTTTTCACCTGCTTTATGTCCTTATGTGTCTTATTGTCTTATATGTTCCTTGTATTATTCTATTGTGTTTATGTTGTATTGTATGACCTTAGATTGTTCTCGTGCTACAACGTGTTTAAGTCATGTTAGTTTATGTTGTGAGACTAGTTTCTTGGATATGGCACTGTTTGGCCTTCCTTTCTCATGCTCATACATCCTTGGTGAATTTTTGAGTTCTCGCTCCCTTTATTATCATGTTTTGAGACTTGTCGTATTGACTGCTATCGAGCATTATCAAATGAACTAATATAATGGGATCGGGTTGTGCGTCGCAATAGTATAGACTCTTGTTGGTATTGATATATAGATCAGGTTGCGTGCCACAATGGAAAGGAAGTCTTGTAGTTATTCATGGTTGTTATGCTCCACTACTGTGTTATGTTATGAAGCTGCGAAGTGGTGATATTTTAGGGCGCTCTGTCTTCTATTTCCTTATCTCGTTCATTATGTTTTACTCATTTCTCTATATTGTTACTGCTTTTCTACTTATTACTCGTACAGGCTTATAGTGAGTTTCTTGTTATATCCTCGTCACTACCTCGTCGAGGTTAGGCTCGATACTTATTGAATACATAGGGTCGATTATACTCATACTACTCTTCTGTACTTCCAATGCAGATCTCGGTGTTGGTCCCAACAACGTTCAGAGGTGATTGCTCGGACCCTTTTCCAGGAGACTTGAGGTAGTTCTGCTTGTGTTCGCATATCCTGGAGTCCCTTTCCTATCGTTATTGTTGTTTTCTTGTATTAGATAGTATTACATTTCTGTTCACACCTTATATGTAGTATTCTAGTGGCTCACATACTCTGTGACACTAAATCTTGGGATGTTATGTAAGAGGAGCATGGTTTAGACTTGTTATCATATGTAACTTAATTTATTTTTATGCTACCTCAATATGATGTTACTTGCCTAGCAAGTGGCGTTAGGCGCCATCACGATCCCCTTGGTTTGGAATTTGGGTCGTGACAAGTTTCAGAGCACTAGGTTGCATATGTCTCACGAGTCATGAGCAAGCTTGATAGAGTCTTGAGGATCGTTACACAGACGTTTGTGCTTATCTTCTAGAGGCAATAAAGCTGATCAGGATTCGGACCCCCGGCTTGCAGCCATTACCATGGGTAGCAACTGAGGCCAGGGCAGAGGCAAAGGTAGAGGTAGAGCTCAGCCTAGAGCACGCACAACAACACCCATAGTCGAGCCTCAAATAGCATAGGGTGATGAAATTCCATTTCAGACCGAGCCAGTAGGACAGGTCCCAGAGGGGTTCATTGACACCCAGTGCTTCAGGATGCCTTAGTCCACATGGTTGGCATTTTGGAGAGTATGGCTCAGGCCGGTGTATTTCCTGTGGCACCAGCCGTTTCTCAGGCCAAAGGAGGAGTTCAGAATTCCACTACTCATACCCCAGAGCATATGGCCCGTGGTTATCAGACCCCAGGAGTTCTACTAGTTGGGGCGGTCTGGCCCGTTATTGCTACATAGCCTAGGGATGAGCTCGAGATGTCAGCTGATGAGCTGAGCATGTTAGATAGGTTCACCAAGTTGTTTCCCCCTCACATTAGCGGTGCACCTTCAAGGGATCCCCAGGACTTCTTGGGTCGTTTTCGTAAGATTTTGCGCAACATGGGACTAGTAGAGTCCAATGGAGTTGATTTTACCGTCTTTCAGATGCATGATTTCGCAAGAGGTGGCAAGTTCATGAACTGGGCAGGCCAGCGGGGTTACCTCCTCTCACATGGGCTCAATGTTCACAGTTGTTTCTGAAGAAGTTTATTCCCTTCACTCAGAGAGAGGAGTTGCACAGCCAGTTCGAGCACCTTCAGCAGGGTAGCAAGATCGTTACTTAGTGTGAGACTAGATTTGTTGATTTGTCTCGCCATGTAGCTATCCTGATCCCTACTGAGGAGGAGAAGGTGCGGTATGGCGTCAGATTTCAGATGGAAAGAGAGGCTGAGACAAAGATTTGTTTTACTCAGGTAGTTGAGATTGCCAGGAGGATAGAGCACATTAGAGGCCAGGCGAGGGAGACAACCTCTGACATAAGGCTCCGTCATTTTGGAGGATTCAGTGGTGCCTCATCTGGAGCCACGGGTTCCTTTGGTACAAGCCATTATATAAGGCTGGTATAGTCAGCACTACAGGTTACACAAAGTACATCAGGCATTTGTAGTGCTTATGGACCTAGTTTTGAGCAGCTAGCATTCAGTGCTCCTCCCGCTCCTATTAGTGCACTACCGATTCAAAGCTATTACAATAGTTATTCGGGTCATCAGGGACAATCTCAGATTCAGCAGCTACACTAGCCGAGGAGCTGCTTTGAGTGTGGAGATGCTGGTCATATTAGGAGGTATTATCCCAGATTGCAGGGAAGCATGCCACAGTAGGGTACTCATGCCATGATTCCGATATTGGTTTCTAATCCACCCGCTCAGCCAACTGGAGGTGGTGTCAGGTAGCCCGAGGTGGAAGCTAGTTAGTTAGAGGTGGAGGCTAGCAAGTGAGAGGTCCTCCAGAGGTGAAGGACAGGTTAGTGGGGTTCAGCCTCGTTGTTATGCATTTTCGGGTAGGCCCGAGGCCGAGTCGTCTAGTGTAGTTATAACAGATATTATCTCAGTCTCTTATACAAATGCTTGCATGTTATTTGATCCGACTTCTACATATTCTTATGTGTCTTCGTATTTTTTTTTTCGCTTTGAGTCTGCCTCGTGATTCTCTTGATATATTGTTTTGCTGTCTACACCGGTTGGAGATTCTATAGTAGTTGATCGGGTGTACTGTTCTTGTGTTATTACTATTAATGGTTTTGATACTATAGTTGATCTTTTGTTGTTGAATATGGTAGATTTTTAGGTCATTCTTAGTATGTATTGGTTGTCCCCATGTCACGCTATCTTGGATTATCTGCCAAGACTGTGACACTAGCTATGGCTGGGTTGCCTAGATTATAGTGGAAAGGAATCCTTGGTCATTCCACTAGTAGGGTGGTTTCATATTTTAAGGCTCGACATATGGTTGAGAAAGGGGTGTTTAGCGTATTTGGCCTACATCCAAATTTTAGTGCAGAGGTTCCTTCGGTGGATTCAGTACCGGTTGTAAGGGAGTTTTTAGAGGTGGTTTCGGCAGACTTACTGGACATGCCACCCTATAGGGACTTTGACTTTTGCATGTATTTTGTTTTGGGAACTCAGCCTATTTCTATTACACCGCACCGTATGGCTCCAGCCGAGTTGAAGGAATTGAAGGATCAGCTGTGGGATTTTTCTTGACAAGGGAAGTGCAAAGCACAACACGAAATTAATGCTCACTAGTCAAAGATAATATAGTTTAATTATCGTCTCCACATGGATTGGATTTAAATAATGTTCAAGTAATGTCCGGCTTAAACACTATTCATGATGATTAACACTTTGATTGGAATGATTATGACTAAAATTAACTATTAAAACTAAAGCGATTAATAATTGATCACGAAAAGACAAGAGTTGAGAAACACATAAATAATCAATGGGAGAAATAAGGATAATGACAGGATAGATGCAAGGTAGCTATTCGGGATCAAACTCTAGTTCAATTCACTCTAATATTCTAATGATTCTCACGAATTCATTCGATGACTAGTTCAATCGTATAGCCAAGACTTCTCTCTCGATTAAATATGAACCCTGCGAGGTGAACTAATATAAAAGCACTGTGAAGGTATGCAAGAGCACGTTAATGGACTAGTCTTTTAGGAAAATGTCTCTCGAATATTCTCGTAACTTGATTTAATCAACAGTTAAACAAGCTCTTTCGATTACTTTAAAGAATCACTGATAAACCAAATAAAATAATGCAAAGATAATCACCCAAAATATTCCTCTTTCGATTAAATAATTTGGTAAACAAAATTGCAATCAATTCAAAGCTCCTTAAACGAATTCATGCAAAATAACTAGAGTTAAAATCCACAAATATCAATCAAAACACGTATTCGTCCATCCCTAAAGTAAGCTACTCCATAATCATGGGGAAAGTCATCACAAATAAGGTTAGGGAATAAGAAAACATCACTCCAACATTACAATCCAAACTCCCGTATTGAATTGGTGGAAAGCTGATGAAATCTTGTGTCTTCAAGCCTCCAATGCTCTCCAAAATCTCTCTAGTTCAAAAGTCCTCTTAAAATCATATTTTTGGTGTATTTATACTATGTAGGAACGAGCCCGGATGGAACTACCCTTTCTAAGACGAAGTGGAAAAGCTATCAAAAATACACAAGCGCGTCTCACCATGCGCCGCCCCATGCACCGCACACATGGATTTTTTTAGAGAGTTGATTTTTTCACTCTACAGGAATTTTGCACTAGCGCTTGCGCCCCGCAACGCGGTAGTGCATTTTTTTAGAGTAAGAATTTTTCTCAATGTTTTGACATCCAGACTTAGTTCTCAACCCCTGAACACGATCCCGACTTAATTCCTTAGGCTTCTTCTCATACTTTAAAGCTCTAAATCATCCAACTTAGCTCCAAAATCACTCCTTACGTGAATCTACTCCTACAGAGCATAATACACGTAATAAGTACAAAGTACTAGTAATTAGGCTTAAATACTATCAAAGTATAGTAATTAGAGTGCAAAATGTAGTTAAAAATGTGAGTTCCTAGCCTACCATTAATTAGACCGAGTGTTTCACCTTGGGGTGTACCGGTGTTGTTTGTTAAGAAGATGGACGAATCGATATGGATATGCATTGACTATCGGCAGTTGAACAATGTTACCATCAAGAATAAATATATGTTGCTTAGGATTGATGATCTATTTGACCAACTTCAAGGTGCAAAGGTAGTCTTCAAGATTGATTTGAGATTTGGCTACCATCAGGTGAAGATTAGGGCATCGGATGTCCATAAGACAACTTTTAGGCTCACTATGGTCACTACGAGTTCTTAGTGATGTCATTTGGTTCGACTAATGCTCCAGAAACCTTCATGGATTTGATGAACCGAGTGTTCAAGATTTATTTGGATTCCTCTGTGATTGTCTCCATTGATGATATTTTGGTTTACTCTCGTAGTAGAGAGGGGCATGAGTAGCACCTGTGGTTTGTACTTCAAACTTTGTAGGATAGTCAACTATATACCAAGTTTTTGAAGTGTGAGTTCTGGTTGGACTCAGTTGCCTTCTTGGGCCATGTTATGTACTCTTATAGTAACAAGGTGAATCCTAAGAAGATTGAGGCAGTTCAGAATTGGCCTAGACCGACTTTAGCTATAGAGATACGGAGCTTCTTGGGTTTGGCGGGCTACTATTGCCATTTGTAAAGGGATTTTCATCTATCTCAGCCCCATTGACCAAGTTGACTTGGAAGAGTGCTCTTTTCAAATGATCTGACAAGTGTGAGGAGAGCTTTCAGAAGCTCAAAATTGCCTTGAATACAGCCCTGGTATTGGTGTTGCCCACAGGTTCGGGGTCTTATATTGTGTATTGTAATGTATCGAGTATTAGAATTGATGCAGTATTGATGCAGGATAGTAGAGTGATTGCCTACACATCTCGTCAAGTGAAGATCCATGAGAAGAACTAACCCGTGCATGATTTGGAGTTTGCAGTCATTGTTCACATGCTCGTGATTTGGAGGCATTACTTATACGGCTTGCCATATGAGGTCTAGACTAATCATCCGAGTCTCTAACATCTATTCAAGCAAAAGGATCTTAATCTGAGGTAGAAAAGATGGTTGGAGTTATTGAAAGACTATGATATCACCATATTGTATCATCCGGGGAAGTCTAATATAGTGGCCGATGCCTTGAGTAGGAAAGCATAGAGCATGTGTAGTTTCCGATTTATACTGGCAGTGGAGAGGCCATTGTCCATGGATGTTCAGGCCTTGGCCAACAAGTTTGTGAGGTTGGATATTTCGGCACCTAGTAGGGTTCTTGCTTATATTATGGCGCTATCATCTTTATTGGAGCACATCAAGACTCTCTAGTTTGATGATCATCACTTGTTGGTATTGAAAGACACGGTGCAACGAGCTGGTGCTAAGAAGGTTGTGACTGGGGATGTTGGTGTTATGCGGTTTCAAAGCCGCAATTATGTTTCAAATGTTGATGATTTGAGAGAGTTGATCCTTGAGTAGGCTCATAGCTCACGGTATTCTATTCACCAAGGTGTCACAAAGATGTATCGTGACTTGAATAAGCATTATTGGTGGTCGAAGATGAAGAAAGACATTGTTGGGCATGTCTCTCAGTGTTTGAATTGCCAACGGGTGAAGTATGAACATCAGAAATCCGGTGGTTTGACTCAAAAGTTGGTGATACCGGAGTAGAAGTGGGAGTGCATCACTATGGACATTGTGGTAGGCTTACCACAGACTTTGAGGAAGTATTATGGTGTTTGGGTCATTGTGGACCAGTTGACCAACTACATGCATTTCATTCCGGTAATGACTTCCTACACTGTAGAGCGGTTGGCTCAGATTTACATCAATAAGATTACTCATCTGCACGGTGTGCCTATTTCTATCATTTCAGATAGTGGCATGTATTTCACTTCACACTTTTGGAGAGCTTTGCAGCATGAGTTAGTCACGCAGATTGAGTTGAGTACTGTGTTTCACCATCAGACAGATGGGCAGTTCGAGCGAACCATTCAGATTTTGGAGGATAATTTGAGGGCATGCACTATTGATTTCGAAGGTCAGTGTGACCAGTTTCTACCTCTAACAGAGTTTGGCTAGAACAACAACTATTAGTCGAGTATCCAAATGACTCTGTATGAAAACTTATACGGGAGGCAATTTAATTCTCCGGTTAGTTGGTTTGAGCCCGGTGAGGTTAGTTTGTTGGGCACGAATTTAGTTCATGATGCTTTGGAGAGGGTGAAATTGATTCAGGAGTGGCTTCGTACAACACAGTCCAAGCAAAAGAGTTATGCTGATAGGAAGGTTAGTGATGTGGCTTACATGGAGGTTGAGAAGGTTCTTCTCTGAGTTTCGCCTATTAAGGGCATGATGCGATTTGGGAAGAAGGCAAGTTGAGCCCGAGGTTCATTGGTCCATTTGAGATCTTGAAGAGAGTTGGAGAGGTTGCTTATAGGCTTGCATTGCCTCCTAGCCTAGCATGTGTATATCCTGTATTTTTTGTTTTCATGATTCAGAAGTACCAGGAAGATAGGTCACATATTTTGGACTCCAGCATGGTGCAGCTCGATGAGAATGGTGTTTCCATATACGCACGAATGGTGTTTCCATGCTAGCTATTATATTATGTTGTGAGGATGAGAGAAAAATCTTCAAGTCTGAACTCGTCAACAAGACATAAGAATCTACTTCATTCCATGAATGAACAACTAAAAGATCACTTAACACACTCATAACTCGAGACTGTACAACACATCAAGACAGAAATCAAGCATCCATAATCCTTTTGCATCCCAAGCAAATCCTTCTCGTCTCACCCAAACCATCTAAGCATAGTCCTTAGCCTCATAATACTCATTATATATCTATCCAACTACTCACTGATCCATCAATCCCTATCCTAGGGACACCACCGTACATGTAAGTCCAAAAGCACATACTCACACAACTGAAACCACCGAGTCCAATCTGCGGTCTGAACCCGGCCTCAAGTCCTCCAGACTGGCCTATCTACACAACACCAAAAACACATCTCACACCTCTTCCATGACATCACCAGCGGTCGATGCACAGCTGATACTAAGTGCTCAACATCGCATACGAGTGGATGGAAGGAAATTAAAGAGATACGCCTCAAGCCGAATCAATGTCGGACGATAAAGAAAGAAAGAAGGAAAGTTTTTCCTATATACCCTGTAGCCTCTAGAAGATAGGTATGGATGTCATCATATAGATCTGTAAGACTCTACTAGACACTTTCTCATGACTCGTAGAACCTATGAACTAGAGCTCTGATACCAACTTGTCACGACTCAAAATCCACCTAGTCATGATGGCACCTAACCCAACCCGCTAGGTATCCAAACAGTAGTTACACAATTCTAATGAAGATCATAAGTAAGCAATAATGAAATAGTAGACTTTTCATACAATAACCCAAGGATTGGCAGTACAAGTCATGAGCCACTAAGATCTAGACTTACAAAACTGGTACAAAAATAAATACAACATATGTTTGGAATATTCATAAACAAAGTAAGCATCAAAAACTACCAAGGACAAGTGGTAGCTATAACCGGAAAACAGGTATATCTTTAATGCCAGCTTCGGTCATCCACAGTATCTCAGCTCCAAGATGTGCACGCAAGATGCAGAAGTGTAGTATGAGTACAACTGATCCCATGTACTCAGCAAGTATCATAACTAACCTCGGCGAGGTAGTAGTGGCAAGAATTAATAATGATACTTGCTAATAACCTGTTCAATTCGTATAACTCATAAGTACACAATAACAATGTTATCAAGTCATAAATCACAGATAAAGCCACCTCGGTGCCCAAAGATAACATAACATGCTTTGTTTCAGTTAACAATCTAGCATATAGAGAAGATATACGTCTAATATCATTAAATCATCAAACTGGCATATAGAGAAGATATGCATGAAATACCAGATAATCTTTCATCAGTTACATATAAAGAAGATATGCATGAAACATCAGTTAATCCTTAAACAATTGCATATAAAGAAGATAGGTATAATTAAACAAGTCAAGTCACACGGGTTCACATGTAGAGAATATATGTACCGTGTCTCATCTCATCAAGTAAGGTGGCATATGGAGAAGATATGCATAAAGGCATGTATACACTCCGGAGCTAGCAAATAAAGAAGAGATGCAGAAAAATCATGTATATATCCAAGGAAATTGCAAGTAGAGAAGAAATGCATTAATCAAATCAAACACTGCCAGGTTTCCTCATACCGCGTGTACACCATCAAGAGAGAAACATGAGAGGGTGACCCTAGGGAGATGGATTTTTATCCACACGCTACACGGAATCATAACTCAACCACATGGACAACTCATATACTATCATATCTCAGCCACACGGACAACTCATGTTCTATCATCTAAACTGCACGTATAACTCATGTGCCAATAATCACAACTGCACAGACAACTCATTTGTCAATAATCCCAACCACACGGACAACTCGCGTGCTACCCGTCCAACCCGTCCAACTTGCCAGTCTTATAGTTATTCTTGGTTATTATGCTCTGCTACCATGTTGTGTTATGAGGCTGTGAAGTGATGATATTTTGGGGCCCTCTTTCTTCTATTTCCTTATCTCGTTCATTATATTTACTCGTTTCACTATATTGTTATTGCTTTTCTACTTATTACTCGTACATATTTATAGTGAGTGTCTTATAATAGCCTCGTCACTACCTCGTCGAGGTTAGTCTCGATACTTACTGAGTACATAGGGTCGGTTGTACTCATACCACACTTTGGTACTTCACGTGTAGATCTCAGTGTTGTCCCAACGGCGTTCAGAGGTGATTGCTCAAACTATTTTCTAGGATACTTGAGGTAGTACTGCTTGGCATTTGTAGACCCCAGAGTTCCCTTCTTATAGTTATTGTTGTTTTTTTCTATCAGACAGTACTGCATTTATATTCAGATTTTATTTGTAGTATTCTAGTAGCTCATATACTCTGTGACACCAAATCTTGGGATGTTATGTAAGAGGCGTATGGTTTAGACTTGTAATCATATGTAATTAAGTTTAAATTTTTCTACTTAAATATATTGTCACCTGTTAGACTAGCTCCTTATTTATTGTTATGTGTTGGCTTGCCTAGCAAGCACTGTTAGGCATCATCATAGCCCCATGGTTGTGTGACGATCCGATAGGTCGTTTTCAATTTTAGCTCCCCTTTTTATGATTTGAGACCTATTGTAGCTCTATTTTATGATTTATGACTTGCGTGCATAGCCTGTATTAATTTTCGAAAAGCTTAAATGTGACTTTTAAAAGAAAGCTTGATTTTGAAACTTGAAAAGTCCTAGAGTTGACCACGGTCAATATTTTTGGTAAATGACCTCGGATCGGTATTTTGACGATTCTAGTAGGTTTGTATGATGATTTTGGACGTATACACATGTTTAGTTGGGGTCTCAGATGACCCGAGGACATTTCGATGCTTAACATGAAAATTTGAATTTTGAAATTTCTTGAGTTTTGGTGTTCAATTCTTGAATTTAGATGTTATTTTGATTATTTGAGTTTAGGAGTGAGTTCATATGATGTTATTACACTTGTATGGATGTTCAAATTTGAGCCCGAGCGGCTCGGTTGAACTTCAGATGAGTTTTAGACTATTTTGGCATAGCTGAGTAGTTCTGGTGATGCAGACCTCACATATCTGAGTGTATATCCGCAAATGCAAGCCTCGCATTTGCGAGTGATAGCTCGCATTTACGAAGTTGGGAAGGGACTGGGCAACTTCGCTTTTGCAAAGTTTTGGTCGCTTTTGTGAGTGGCCGGGCTTCACAATTGCGAGGGTTGTGTCGCAATTGCGACACTAGAGAGCTGAGGAACAACTTTGCTTTTGTGAAGATTTGTTCCCTTTTGCGAGGGGCTGGTCCTTCACAAATGCGAAGGCTTAGTCGCATTTGCGACAACTGAGAGTCTCAGACACTGTTCATATTTGCGATCAGTGGTTTGGATTGCGATATCTGCAGTTGGGCAAAAGATTGGGATTTCAGAACTTAGCTCATTTTTCTCAATTTTTGAGACCTAGACTCTACATAGAGGCGATTTTGAATAGGAAATTCTTCCTAACTTCATAGATTAGCAACTTTAACTTATTTTTGTTCAATTTTCATTACATTTTCATGAATTTTCGCTATCAAATCTAAGAACTTGTAGAGTAGAAATTAGAAATTTTATAAAATTGAGATTTAGACCTCAAATTTAGGCCGGATCTCGAACCAAGTCACACATTTGGACTCGGGGGTGAATGGGTAATCGATATTTGGTCTTAATTTTAATTTCGACCACGTAGGCTTGGGTTGACTTTTTCTTTACTTTTCCAATTATGTTAAAGATCGAACCTTTTTGATACACGTGTAGTTTTTAAAGATTGTTTTGACTTATTTGAGTAATATTTGACTAGATTTGGGCAGTTTGGAGGCTTGTTCTAAAGGAAAAGCCGTGGTGGATTGTTGATCTTGTTCCTAAAGGAGGTAAGTGTCTTGGTTAACCTTGATTAAGGGAATTAGGGTGTAATTATGTCTATTTTCTACGTAATCTATGTGTTAGGGACGCGTATATATAAGGTAACGTTTGTATATGTGTTGGCCATGGGATAAGCATGTGGATAGAACTAGCCATATTTGTGCCATGTTACTTTGTGTTGTCTACCATGGTATAGATAGATAATGAAACTCTTTGATTACTTGTATTCATGTTATTTCCGAGTGGCTTCGTACAACACAGTCCAAGCAAAAGAGTTATGCTGATAGGAAGGTTAGTGATGTGGCTTACATGGAGGTTGAGAAGGTTCTTCTCTGAGTTTCGCCTATTAAGGGCATGATGCGATTTGGGAAGAAGGCAAGTTGAGCCCGAGGTTCATTGGTCCATTTGAGATCTTGAAGAGAGTTGGAGAGGTTGCTTATAGGCTTGCATTGCCTCCTAGCCTAGCATGTGTATATCCTGTATTTTTTGTTTTCATGATTCAGAAGTACCAGGAAGATAGGTCACATATTTTGGACTCCAGCATGGTGCAGCTCGATGAGAATGGTGTTTCCATATACGCACGAATGGTGTTTCCATGCTAGCTATTATATTATGTTGTGAGGATGAGAGAAAAATCACGAAGGGTGATGCTGTGTCGTTTGTTGGTATTGTTGTTCTTTATTTTATTATTCAGATTGAGGACTCGGAATGTTGCTTCGTAAATCATCTTTGAAAGGCTTGTTCGTAGTTGTTGTAGAAGTATGAGTGGTGGTATACTTGGTAGCACTTTCCTTTATTTTCTAATTCTATATCTCTTTAGTTATGCACTTATTTAATCTCTCACATGTTCTTATTCTGTTATTTTACTTGATATTTTACTTTTCATCTCGTTATTTCTCGTTACTTAACTGTACATGTTTATACGTAGGTGTCTTGTCTTAGCGTCGTCACTACTTCGTCGAGGTTAGGCTCGACAATTACGGAGTATATTGGGTCGGTTGTACTCATACTATATTTCTGCACTTCTTATACAGATTCAAACATTGGTACCAGTGGAGTCCCAAGAGGTTCTTAACGAATATCAGATAGATGACTCGAGGTAGAGTTGCATACTGTTTGTAGGCCTTAGAGTCATCTATCTATTTCTTATGTATTGTTTCTATTTTTCAGATAGTATTTTATTTCTTTCAAGATAATGTATTTAGCAAACTCTAGTAGCTCATGTACTCATGACTCTACATCTTGGGATGGTTGATTTGGTTTTGATCTTTAGACTTATTATATATGATGTGGTGTCATTTTACCCTATATTATCATTTTATTGTTGACCGTTAGTTTCATTTATGTCACATTTATTGTTTAGTATTGGCTTGCTTAGCAAGCGGTGTTAGGCACCATCACAACTTAAAGCTTGGAATTTTGAGTCGTGACAAGTTGGTATCAAAGCCCTAGGTTTCATAGGTCTTACAAGTCATTAGCAAGCTTAGTAGAGTCTTGAGGATTGGTGCGGAGATATTTGTGCTTATCTTCTAGAGGCTATAAGGCTTTAGAAAACTTCATTTTCTTTCTTTCACTATCATGTGACTTTGTTCTACCATAATTTTGAATCACTTCACTTATTCTCTCACATATGATAAGGACACATACGCCATCTGTCGTTGCTAAGAAGCCAGAGCCCTTGATTGCAGCCACTACCAGGGGTAGGGGACGGGGCCAGGGCAGAGGTAGAGGTAGAGTCAGAGCTCATCCTATACTACGCGTAGCAGCATCTGTAGTCGAGCCTCAGATAGCATAGGATAATAAGATCCCAATCAGACCGAACCAGTAGGACCAACTCAGGTTCTCGAGGGGTTCATTGCTACCCAGTGCTTCAGGGCGCCTTAGTCTGCATGGTTGGCTTCATGGAGAGTATGACTCAAGCCGGTGTGTTTCTTGTGGCACCAGCCATTTATCAAGTCGGGGGAGGAGTTCAGAGTCATGTTATTCATACCCTAGAGCATATGGCCCATGGTTATCAGACCCTAGGAGTTCTACCAGTTGGGGTGGTTCAACCTATTATTGCTACACATCCCGGGGATGGGCTCGCAATGTTTGCTGATGAGTTGAAGAGGTTGGATAGGTTCACCAAGTTATTTCCCCCTCACTTTAACGGTGCACCGTCAGAGGATGCCCAAGACTTCTTTGATTGTTTCCATGAGAGCTTGCGTTACTTGGGACTAGTAGAGTCCAATGGCATAGATTTTACCGTCTTTCATATGCAAGGTTCCGCCAAGAGGTGGTGGCAGGTTTACGATCTAGGCAGGCCAGCAGGATCACCTCCTCTCACATGGGCTCAATTTATGCAACTATTTTGGAGAAGTTTATTCCCTTTACTCAGAGAGAGGAGTTGCGCAGCCAGTTCGAGTATCTTAAGTAAGATAACATGACCGTTACTCAGTATATGACTAGATTTGTTGATTTGTCTTACCATGTAGCTATCCTGATCCATACTGAGAAGGAGAAGGTGTAGAGGTTCATAGAGGGTCTTACATATGGCATCAGACTTCAGATGGCCAGATAGTCTGAGACTGAGATTTCTTTTACTCTGGTAGTGGAGATCGCCAGGAGGATTAAGCTCATCAGAGGACAGGAGAGAGAGACGACCTCTGATAAGAGGCCCCATCATTTTGAAGGATTCAGTGGTGCCTTATCTTGAGGAAATGGTTCCTTTGGTAGAGGCCATCCTAACAGGACGATACAGTCAGCCATGTAGGTCACACATGGTGCTTCAGGCAGCCACAGTTCTAATGGACCTCATTCCGAGCAGCTGTCATACAGTGCACCTCCAGCTCCCCTTAGTGCACCTTCAATACAGAGTCACCAAAATGGTTATTCGGGTGGACATGGATAGCTCCAGGATCAACAGTCACGTCAGCAGAGGTGCTTGCTATGTATACAGGGATCTTAGGCACGTTGCGAGGTTTTGCCCTATGTCGTATAGCAGTATGCCACATCAGGGTACTTGTGCCATGATTCCAGCATTGGTTTCTCCACCACCTGCTCAGCCAGCTAGAGGCGGGGGTCAGGTAGCCCGAGGTGGAGGCTATTTAGATAGAGGTGGAGGCCAGTCAGTGAGAAGTTGTCCTAGAGGTGGAGTACAAGTTGGTGGGTCTCGACCTCGTTGTTATGCATTTTTGGGTAGGCTCGAAGTGGAGTCGTCCAATACAGTTATTACAGGTACTATCTCAGTATGTCATAGAGATGCTTCCGTGTTGTTTGATCTAAGTTCTACATATTCTTATGTGTCTTCAATTTTTTCTTCATACTTGAGTATGCCTCATAATTCTTTTGATGTTCCTATTTCAGTATCTACACTGGTTGGAGATTTTGTAGTAGTTGATCGGGTGTGTTGGTATTGTGTTGTTACTATTAATGGTTTTGATACTATTGTTGATCTTTTGTTGTTGAATATGTTGGATTTTGATGTCATACTTGGTATGGATTGTTTGTCCCCATATCATGCTATTGTGGATTGTTATGCCAACACTGTGACATTGGCTATGCCGGGGTTGCCTAGATTAGAGTGGAAATGGACCCTCGATCATTCTACTAGTAGGGTGGTTTCGTATTTGAAGGCTCAACATATGACTTAGAAGGGGTGTCTAGCGTATTTGGCTTGTATCCGGATTCTAGTGTGGAGGTTCCTCATATGGATTCACTACAGGTTGTGAGGGAGTATCTAGAGGTATTCCCTACAGATTTGACGTGTATACCTCCCGACAGGGATATTGACTTTTGTATTGATCTGGTTCCAGGCACTCAACTTATTTTTATTCCACCGTACCGTGGATCCAGCTGAGTTGAATTTATTGAAGGATCAGTTGTAGTATTTGCTCCACAAGGGATTTATAAGAGCGAGTGTTTCACCTTGGGAAGCATCGGTGTTGTTTGTTTAGAAGAAAAAAGACGGATCGATGAGGATGTGCATTGACTATTGGTAGTTGAACAAGTATTTGTTGCCTAGGATTGATGATTTATTTGACTAACTTTAGGGTGCCAAGCTATTTGTCAAGATTTATTTGAGAATTGGCTACCATCAGGAGAATATTAGAGCGCTGAATGTCCCTAAGACAGCTTGTAGGACTCGTTATGGTCATTACAAGTTCTTTGTGATGCCATTTGGCTTGACTAATGCTCCAGCAGCCTTCATGGATTTGATGAACCGAGTGTTCAAGCCTTATTTGGATTACTTTGTGATTGTCTTTATTGATGGTATTCTGGTTTACTCCCGTAGTAGATAGAAGCATGAGCAGAACCTACGGATTGTACTTCAGACTTTGACGGATTGTCGGTTATATTCCAAATTTTTGAAGTATGAGTTCTGGTTGGACTCAGTTGCCTTCATGGGTCATGTTGTATTTTCTGATGGTATCAAGGTGGATCCCAAGAAGATAGAGGCAGTTCCGAATTGGCCTAGACCTACTTCAGCTACACAAATGCAGAGCTTCTTGGGTTTGGTGGGCAATAATCGACAGTTCGTGGAGGGATTTTCATCTATCTCAGCCCCATTGACCAGGTTGACTCAGAAGAACGCTCATTTCAGATGGTCTGACGAGTGTGATGAGAGCTTTCAGAAGCTCAAGACTGCCTTGACTACAACCCCATTATTTTTGTTGCCAACAGGTTCGTGAGGTTGGATATTTGGGAGCCTAGTAGGGTTCTTGCTTGTGTTGTGCCACACTCATCTTTGTTGGAGTGCATCAAGCCTCGCCAGTTAGATGAGCCTCACTTGTTGGTATTGAAGGATACGGTGCTGCGAGGTGGTGCTAAGAAGGATGTGATTGGGGATGATGGTGTTATGTGACTTCAGGACCAAATTTATGTTTCGAATGTTGATGGGTTGAGAGAGATGATCCTTAAGGAGGCTCATGGATCACGGTATTCTATTCACCCAGGTGTCACGAAGATGTATCATGACTTGAAGTAGCATTATTGGCGGAAAAAGATGAAGAAAGATATTATTGGACGTGTCTCTCAGTGTTTGAATTGTCAATAGGTGAAGTATGAACATTAGAAACCCGGTGGTTTGACTTAGAAGTTGGTGATACCGGAGTGGAAGTGAGAGCGCATCACAATGTACTTTATGGTAGGCTTACCACGGACCTTGAGGAAGTATGATTATGTTTGGGTAATTATGAACCAGTTGACCAAGTCTGCACATTTCATTCCAGTGATGACTTCCTACTCTGCAGAGCAGTTGGCTCAGATTTACATCACAGAGATTATTCACCTGCACGGTGTGCCTATTTCTATCATTTCAGATTGTGTCACGTAGTTTATTTCACACTTTTGGAGAGTTGTGCAGCATGAGTTGGGCATGCAGGTTGAGTTAAGTACTACGTTTCATTCTCAGATAGACGGGCAGCTTGAGCGGACCATTCAGATCTTGGAGGATATGTTGAGGGCATGCACTGCTAATTTTGGAGGTTCAGTGGGACCAACTTCTACCTCTAGCGGAGTTCGCCTACAACAACTATCAGTTGAGTATCTAGATGGCTCCGTATAAGGCCTTATGTGGGAGACGATGTCATTTTATCGTTGGTTGGTTTGAGCCCGGTGAGGCTAGATTGTTGGGCACAGATTAAATTCATGATGCTTTTGGATAAGGTGAAATTGATTCAGGAGCGACTTCGTACAATACAGTCTAAGAAAAAGAGTTATGCTAATTGAAAGATTTGTAATGTGGCTTACATGGAGGATGAGAAGGTTCTTCTCTGAGTTTTGCCTATGAATGGCGTGATGCGATCTAGGAAGAAAGGTAAGTTACCACGAGGTTTATTGGCCCATTTGTGTGACGCCCCGATAGGTCGTTTTGAGTACTAGTCCTTTTTGCGTTCCAAGACCTCCCGTAGCTTTGTTTGATGTTTCTTGGTTTGTGTGCATGGTTCGTGTCACTTTTCGAAAAGCTTTTATATTAAATTTTATAAAAATGGAAATTTTGACTAAAAATATGGCTAGAGTTGACTACGGTCAACATCCTTAGTAAACAACCCCGGATCAGTATTCTAATGACCCCGGTGGATCCATATCGTAATTTTGAATTTAGGTGTATATCCGAAATTGAATTTGGAGGTCCCTAGGTTGATTTGACTTATTTTGCCGAAAGTTAACAATTTGAATATTTGAAAATTTCCTAGGTTTGACCGTAGGTTGACTTTATGGCTATCGGGTTCGAATTTTGGTTCTGAAATTTGGTATATGTCTGTTTTGCTATTTGAAACTTGTCTGTAAAATTTGGTGCAAATCGGAGTTGGTTTGATATGATTCGGATGCTTAGTTGTGATTCTAGTTGTTCTTGCGTTTCCCTTTGAAAAGTCATTCAATTTGATGTCCTATTTGTAGTTTTAGAAGTTATTCTGGTGATTTGATTGCGCGAGCAAGTTCCTATGATGTTATTACACTTGTATGCATGTTTATTTTGGAGCCTGAGGGGCTCGGGTAGTTTCAAACGCATTTCGGATAAGTTTGGAAAGTTTGAGAACTTCTAATGTAGTGTTAAATCAGGTTGCGAACAAGAATCCGCATTTGTGAGCAAGGCCTCAAATTGGATAACCTCGCATTTGCGAGGAAATGGTTCGCATTTGCAAACAGGCTAGGGCCACTTTTGCTAGCACTTTGGTCACATTTGCGATGCCTGACAAAATGGGGCATCTTCGCATTTGCGAAGAATCTGGCCGCATTTGCGAAGATTAGGTTTTCTCATTTGCTATTTATATGTCGCATTTGCGACATCTGGGCTTCTGATACTAGGTTCGCATTTGCGACCTTGTCTTGTAATTTTAGGCATTGCATTTGCGAACATTTGTTCGCAAATGTGACACCTGCAGCTGGGTAAAAGATGGGGAAAATGGGACTTAGCTCATTTTACATCATTTCTCAACCCTAAACACTCTAGATGCGATTTTTCAAGAGATTGTTCTTCCCAAAATCATTGGTAAGCAACTTTAATCTATTTATTTTCAATTACCCATTACTTTTCATGTGTTTTGAACCTCAAATCTAGGATTTTCATGGTAGAAATTGGTTATTTTATAAAATTGAGATTTAGACCTCAAATTGAGGTCGGATTTCGAAACAAATCATATAACCGGGCTCAGGGATGAATGGGTAATTGGGTTTTGGCTGAATCTCGTGTTTTGACTAAGCGGGCCCAACATTGACTTTTGTTGATTTTTTCAAAAATGATCAAAATTGAATGTTTTTCATTAATGGGTAGTTTCTAAAGCTTATTTTGAACCGTTTGATTGATAATTTGTTAGATTTGGTTTGGTTTGGAGGCTTGTTCAAAAGGCAGAGCCGTTTTTGATTGATTTCTTTGATTTACGGAGTGAGGTAAGTAGGAGTGGGTGTATCTATTTTTTGAGCTCTAACTAATACCTCACTCAAATTAAAAAGTTGGATTTTTCGTTCCAAGAAAAGTTATCGCCTTTTCTTTGTCACCGGCGAAGACATCCGTTAATTCCGTCGATGGCTTGCTAGTAAGATTTCTTTTTCAATGTTCTGTTAATTCCGTCGACGGCTTGCTATTATTCAAGACTGCTAGTGATATTTCTCTGTTCACTGCTATTATTCAAGACTGCTTACCCAAGGGTTACGACGAAGAGACTGTCTTCGCCGTCGCCGATAAATCCATTATCAACGGTAGGTTCCCGGAGCTTTTTTCCTTTCGATTGCACAACACTTCCACCGCAGCCTGTGAACGAGACCCAAACAATTGAGTCATCTATTTTCTTGTTCTTTAAAAGTTATTGGACTAAAAATAGAAATTATTGTCCAAAGAGGGAAAGGAATACAGAAGACTATTTACTTTTTGAGACACAATTATTGTTCAAGACTTTGCTTGCCCAAGGGTTACGACGAAGAAACCTATCTTCGCCGTCGCCGGTAATTCCATTAGCAATAGGAGGGAGAGACAATTTTATCCAGGCCTACAGCAGCATTCAGCGGATTGGGAAGCACACACGGACATCTCCGACTATAATCCAGGTTCCATCTTTCTTGAATTGTATTTACTGTTGCCTTGCCGATAATATTTGGTTTGTGTATACATCTGTTAGTTTTGGTTGCCTTGCCGTTAACCCATAGTTGGATTGACTGATTTCGGTAGACTATATTTGCTTGATTTTCTGTCTTTGCAACTAGTGTTTTTAAGCTTAAGGTTCTGCATTATCCCTTTTAATTGCGTTACTATTCTCGTAGTAGCGCCTTTGAGTTTTTTAGCTCTCGGATTCCTAGCTTGTATTCCTTTGTTCTCGCTATTTGTTTTTTAGTGGTAATGATTACATAATACCTCTTGATTATAGTGGCTGTAGTAAATAATGTGAGAGTAAGGTCATGTCCTCAGGTTGGGCTAGGGGTAGGGACCAGGGGTGAGAAGGGGGATAATGGAGCCTCTAGGCTGAGAGTTGAGTCCTGGAACATCAGGACGTTGACGGGGAAGTCTATAGAGTTAGGTAAGATTATTCATAAGAGGAAGATCAATATAGCGTGTGTCTATGAGACTAGATGAAAGGGTACTAGGGAACGGGATGTAGGCGGGTTTAAACTATGGTACTTAGGAAGCGCTGGGGGTAAGAATGGGGTAGGTACTTTAGTTGACAGGGGCCTCAAGGAGCTCGTGGTTGAGGTTAGGCGGGTAAACGATAAATTGATGAGTATTAAGCTTGTAGTTGGAGGGTTTACTGTAAACATGATTAATGCATACGCTCCTCAGGTAGGTTTGGACCAGGAGGTCAAGAAGCAATTCTGGGAAGATTTGGACGAGGTGGTGCGTAGTATCCCGCACACCGAGAAGTTGTTCATTTGCAGAGATTTCAATGGCCATGTTGGGGCTAGTTCTAGGGGTTATGATGATGTGCATGGCGGGTTCAGTTTTGGGGATAGGAACAAGGGAGGTACTTCACTGTTGGAATTTGCTAGAGCTTTTGATTTGGCTATAGCCAACTTGAGTTTTCCGAAGAGGGAGGAGCACCTGGTCACATTCCGGAATTCAATGCCCAAGACTCAGATTAATTACCTTCTCTGCAGGAAATGTGATAAAGGTATATGTTCTGATTACAAGGTCATCCCTAGTGAGCACCTCATGACCCAGCATAGGCTCCTAGTAATGGATCTGGAGATCAAGAGGAGTAGGAGGAAAATAGTGGTGTGCAGGAAACCTAAGATCAAGTGGGGTAACTTGACCAAGGACAAAGCTCAGGAGTTAGGGGAGAAGTTGATGGCTATGAGGGCTTGGAGGAGTAGGGGGGACGCGACTAGTATGTGGATCACGACTGCGAGCTGCATTAGGGAAGCTGCTAGAGAGGTCTTAGGGGTCACGAAGGGCTTTTTGGGGGGTCATAAAGGGGACTGGTGGTGGAAGGGAGAGGTCCAAGGTAAAGTGGAAGCTAAGAAAGTTTCTTATTTGAAGCTAGTGGAGAGTATAGACGAGGAGGAAAGAATTACTTATCGGGAGTGTTACAAAAAGGCAAAGAAAGAGGAGTTAGCAGTTACGGCAACAAAAAATTCGCATTTGGTCATTTGTACGAGGATCTCGGGGGCAAAAGCAGGGATAAGAAGTTGTACCGGTTGGACAAGGTAAGGTAGAGGAAGTCGCGTGACTTAGACCAAGACAAGTGCATCAAGGACGAGGATGGCAAAGTATTTATGGACGAGGCACTTATTAGAAGAAGATGCAGACATACTTCCATAAACTGTTGAACGAGGAGGGAGATGGAAACATTGTGCTAGGTGAGTTGGAGCACTCCGAGAGTCAGCGGAATTTTGTATTTTATAGGCGTATTAAGGTAGATGAGGTAGAAGGGGAGATGCGTAAGATGTGCAGGGGCAGAGCAACGGGCCCAGACGAAATCCCAGTGGAATTCTGAAAGAGCGCGGGGCAGCAGGCTTGGAGTGTCTCACTGGGTTATTTAATGTTATTTTCAGGCCGAAGAAGATGCCCGATTAATGGAGGTGGAGTACGATGGTTCCGTTGTACAAAAACAAGGGTGATATCTAAAATTGCAACAACTATAGGAGTATAAGGCTGTTGAGTCATATTATGAAGGTTTGGGAGAGGGTGGTGGAGGCCAGCATGAGGAGGTGCGAATCTATTTCCGAGAACCAATTCGGATTCATGCCGGGGCGTTCGACCACGGAAGTGATTCATCTGGTGAGGAGATTAGTGGAGAAGTATAGGGGAAGGAAGAAGGACTTGCATATGATGTTTATTGACCTTGAGAAAGCATACAATAAAGTCACGAGGGAGGTTCTGTGGAGGTATTTGGAGGCTAGCGGCGTTCCGGTAGAGCACACTAGGGTGATTAAGGATATGTATGATGATGCTAAGACTCGGGTGAGGACTGTGGGAGGTGACTCGGAGCTTTTTCCTGTTGTGATGTCGTTGCATCAGGGATCGGCTCTTAGCCCATTTGTATTTGCCTTGGCAATGAATGTGCTATCGCGATATATCCAAGTGGAGGTGCCTTGGTGCATGCTATTTACCGATGATATAGTGTTGAAAGAAGAGACATGAGGTGGAGTTAACGTGAGGCTGTAGGTTTGGAGACAGACCTTGGAGTCCAAAGGTTTCAAGTTGAGCAGAACCAAAACAGAATACTTGGAATGCAAATTCAGTGACGGAACCCATGAAACAGACGTAGATGTAAAGCTTGATGCTCAAGTTATCCCCAAGAGAACAAGTTTCAAGTATCTCGGCTCTATTATCCAAGGTAATGGGGAGATTGACGAAGATGTCAGACATCGCATCGGAGCATGATGGATGATATGGAGGCTCGCTTATGGTATTTTATGTGATAAGAATGTGCCGCCAAGACTTAAGGGTAAGTTTTATAGAGTAGTGGTTCGATCGACTATGTTCTATGGGATTGAGTATTGGCTAGCAGAAATGAGAATGTTGAGATGGATGTGTGGGTGTATCAGGAGAGATAAGATTAGGAATGAAGCTATCCGAGACAAAGTGAGAGTAGCCTCCGAGGAGGACAAGATGCGGGAATCGAGGCTGAGATGGTTCAGACATATTAAAATGAGAAGAATTGAAGCTCTCATTATGAGGTATGAGAGGTTGGCCATGTTTGAGAAGAGGTCTAGGTAGGCCTAAGAAGTGTTGGGGAGAGGTGATTAGGCAGGGCATGACGCTGCTTCAGCTCACTGAGGGCATGACGCTGCTTCAGCTCACTGAGGGCATGACCCTTGATAGGAGGGTGTGGAGGTCAAGGATTAGAGTAGAAGGTTAGTAGGTAGTTGGGAGTTTCTTAGTTGCTCACGATAGTCTTAGTAACACGCATGTCCATTCGTATTCTCAGATCTTAATTGTGTTATGTGGTTTTGTTTGCCTCAGGTATTGTATTCTCTGTTGTTATTATTTGGTACTACTTATCCTTTATTTCCCTTTTTCTCTTCTCTCTTCCTTTCTTGTTTTCCTTCTTCTTCTTTTGTATTATTCTTCTTCTTCTCCTTCTTCTTCTTTTCGAGCCGAGGGTCTATTGGAAACAGCCTCTCTACCTTCATTAGGTAGGGGGTAAGTTCTGCATACAGACTACCCTCCCCAGACCCCACCTGTTGAGAATATACTGGGTATGTTATTATTGTTGTTGTAAAAGTATTTATATCAATTATTTTTTGACTTGAGGAATTAGGACTTATTGGTCTATTTGCAATGTGTATTATGTGTGGGGACAATGTATATGTGAGGTGACGAGTATATATGTGTTATCATTGGGTAAAAGCATGCAGGTGAAGATATTTTCTTTGTGTTAGATCGTATCATTGACTACAGTTTCCATGCTTAGGTTAGATTACAACTTCTTTAATTATTCATCTCTTATTTATTATTTATTTCAAAGATGTTGGAAATTTTGGAAATTTGGGAAAGTTGAGTTTGTTATCATGGCATTATAACTGAGTGAAATTGCTTCTCGCCTATCATTGTTAATTCAGATTTGTATTGTTGCTTTGTGAGGAAGAGTGAAAAGCACAAAGGGTGTTGTCGTGCCTTATTTGCATACATTATCATCTATTGAGAGGTTGTGAGGATTAAAGCACGAAGGGTGATGTCGTGTATTTGATTGCTTAACATCATTTATCATATCACGTGAGGTTGAGAGTAAAGGCACGATGGGTGATGTCGTGCCATTTTTATTTCCTTGCCTTATTTAATTCCCGAATTGGTGATTTACTTGGTTACAATGATGCTCATTACGGAAAGATATTATTCGGTGATTTCATATTTGTCGTTCTTATGATATTCCCCTTTCGTATGCCCCCTCCCAATTAATATTTTAAATTATTCTACTTGTCATTTGTTGCTTTATGTATATATCTGTACATGATTCTATATAGGTGTCTTGTCATAGCCTCGTCACTACCTCGTCGAGGTTAGGCTCGATACTTACAGAGTATATTTGATTGGTTGTACTCATGCTACACTTCTGCACTTCTTGTGCAGATAATGGTGCTGATCCTAGCGGCATCTAGAGGTGTTTTGCTCGGACTCAGCAACATTCAGAGACTTGATGTATAGTTGCATGGCGTCCGCAGCCCTGAAGTCCCCTTCTTTATCTATTGTACTGTTTATCTAGTCTCAGACAGTTGTATTTGCTTCAGACCTTATGTGTAGTACTCTAGTTGCTCAAGTATTCGTGACTCTGGATTTTGGGATATGTTTAGATATCGTCATTATTACTCTATTGTTCCATTTCAGACTATCTCGGCTTATTTCTATTAATGTTTTATTTTGATTTGATAAAAGTGGTTAAGAAATCTAGCTAACGTTGGCTTGCCTAGAGAGTGAAATGTTAGGCACCATCTCGGTCCCACTGGTGAGATTCTGGGTCGTGACAAGTTGGTATCAAAGCACTAGGTTGCCTAGGTCTCACGAGTCATGATTAAGCTTAGTAGAGTCTAGAGAATTGGTATGGAGATGTTTGTACTTATCTTCTAGAGGCTATAGATATTACGACCCGGAAATCTCACCCTAGGGACCGTGATGGTGCCTAACATTTTACTTGCTAGGCAAGACAACGTTAGAATAATTTATCCATTTTTAACAATTCAAATTAAATGATAATAAGGAAGCTGAAATAACTGCAATAAAACTAAGGTAAAGTGCGAAAAACTATATCAACTGAAATATCTAGTACCACCCTAGGCATGGTGTCACAAGTGCACGGGCTTCTAGAATAGTACACGTAAAGATCTGAATAAAAATATAAAGCTGTCTGGAAGAAAGTACACAGCATAAAAATAACATAAGGGGATTTTAGGGGTTGCGGACGCTGAGCAGTTGTACCTCAAGTCTCCACCCAATCGCCGACCCAAGCAATCTATGAACCGCTGCTGGGACCGACTCCAAAATCTGCACAAGAAGTGCAGAATGTAGTAAGAGTACAACCGACCCCATGTACTCTGTAAGTGCCAAGCCTAACCTCAACGAAGTAGTGACGAGGCTAAGGCGGGTCACTAACACTATAACTTGTACGTAGTATAAAATAATGGCAGAAAAGAAAATGCGGGAACGAATTAAAGCAGTTAATACATGAAAATAACTCAATCTCCAAAAGAAAACCAGTAAATGCCAGAAATATCAATCCTTAGAGTCTCGTATGAAAATACTGAAGCCAACATAACACGATAAGGAAACATAAGCACATAGACTGTTGCGGCACACAACCTAATCCCACCGTACAATACAATCCTCCCTTATTCCACCGTAATAATATCGACAATAGTAAATAAATATATGTTGCGGCGCGCACCCCGATCCCACCATATAATTAGAATCAATATCATAATTTACCGTTATTTCACCGTATCATTCCACCCTTATTTCACCTGTTGCGGCTCGCAACCCGATCCCACTGTATTAATATAAAATTATCCCTATTTCACCATATCATTCAACCCTTATTTCACCTGTTGCGGCACACAACTCGATCCCACCATATCAATATAAATAAATCAATGAGTACAATCAATTTACGAATATGGAGTTGAACCAAAAAGGAAATTTTGTACCAAGTTGAGGATTCACCATAATTAATATTAAACGGTAAGACAAGTTCAATAAATGACCATTAAAGGGCGCGAGTAAGTCAATTAAGGAAGGTAGCCGTCAAACAAGGAAGTATGGGAGAATCTAATATTTTTTTAATACTAGAATAATTAATGGCAAGTAGCAAGTAAAGACATGGAAAGCATTTAACGCATGTAACAAACAAGACATGGAAGGAAATAATTAATGAAATACGGAAAAGTAAGGAAGCAAGTACTTTGGCGACGTATTTACACTCGTCACCTCGCATATACACCACTACACATGAATTTCATATAACACATAGCTCAAGGGTTCCTAATTCCCTCAAATCAAGGTTAAATCGGACACTTACCTCACTCCGCAACCAATTCAAAGTTCAACCACGGCCTTTCCTTTCGAACAAGCCTCCAAACCAACCAAATCTAATAAATTATTGACCAAACGATTCAAAATAAGCTTTAGAAACTACTCATGAATGAAAGGGATTCAATTTAGTTCTTTATTGAAAACGTCAACAAAAGTCAACCCCCGGGCTTGCTTGGTCAAAATACGAAATTCGGACCAAAACCTGATTACTCATTCACCCCCGAGCCCGGATATGCGACTTGTTTAGAAATTCAACCCCAATTCAAGGTCTAAATTCAAATTTTATAAAAAATTCCTAATTCTACCTAAATCCCCAGTTTCTACCATGAAAACCTTAGTTTTAAGGTTGAAATCTTATGAAATATAGTGAGAAATTGAAAGAAAGTAGATTACGGTCACTTACCAAAAACAATTAGGGAGAAGAGCTCTTCAGAAAATTGCCTCTAATATTTTTAGGGTTGAAAATTTGAAAGAATGAACCAAAATCCCGTCTAACTCAACCTTTGATCAGGCGTAAATGTCGCAATTGCGACCTGGGGTTCGCAATTGTGAACGCCGCAAATGCGAGACATACTTCGAAATTACGAAGAAGCTCCATCTATGCTATCATCGCATTTGCGATGATTTGTTTGCAAATGCCTTCGCAAATGCGACCTATAGATGGCAAATGTGATCCCTTGCTACCCAGCCATTCTTCGCAAATGCGAGGAAGTGGTTTGCAAATGTGAACCTACCTCGAATTTTGACAGTTCGCAAATGCAAACATTGACCTCGCAAATGAGAGATCAGATCAGAACCAGATTCTCACCAGCTATTTTCTTAAGTCAATACCACTCTGAAGTCTATCCGAAACTCACCCGAGCCCTCGGGGCTCCAAACTAAACATGCACACAAGTCCAAATATATCATACGAACTCGCTCGCGCAATCAAACTCAAAAATAACACATAGAACTACGTATCGGACACCAAAAAGAATTAAATTTCCAATAAAAGTAAAGAACTTCTATTTTAACAACCGGACGTCCGAATCACGTCAAATCAACTCCATTTTATTCCAAATTTTGCAGACAAGTCATAAATATATTAATGAACCTATACCAAGCTCCAAAATCAAAATCTGGACCCGGTAGCAATAAAGTCAAACTTCGGTCAAATTTATAAATTCTTTACACCTTTAAACATGAAATTTTTAACAAATTGCGATAACTCGAGCTAGGGACCTCCAAATTCGATTACATGCATACGCCCAAGTCCCAAATCGCGATACGTACCCACCGGGACCGTCAAAACACAAGTTCAGGTCCATTTTCTCAAAACGTTGATCGATGTCACCTCAAATGAATTTTTAAGGTACGAATTTATATTTTAATCAGTTTTTCACATAAAAGCTTTCCGGAAAAAGTCACGGACTGCACACACAAATCGAGGAAGGCTAAAAGTAGCTATTTGAGGTTTCAAGACACATAATTAAGGGTTAAAGCTCTAGATGACCTATCGGGTCATCATATTCTTCACCTCTAAAACAAACGTTCATCCTCAAACAGACATAGAAAAGTACCTGAACTAGTGAAAAGGTGTGGATATCTACTCTGCATGTCCGACTCGGACTCCCAAGTGGCTGCCTCGACTAGTTGACCTCTCCACTGCACTCGAACTGATAGATAACTCTTAGACCTCAACTGTACATCGTTCATTGTGAGGTCTATACCAACCATCGGAGTCTCCAGCATCTGTTCAAGTAGAAAGATCTTAATTTGCAGTAACGGAGATAGTTAGAGTTGTTAAAAGACTATGATATCACCATATTATATCATCCGGGGAAGGCCAACGTGGTAGCCGATGCATTTAATAGAAAAATGGAGAGTATGGGCAGTTTGGCATATTTACTGGTAGTAGAGAGGCCACTAGCTATGGGTGTTCAATCTTTAGCCTACCAGTTTGTGAGATTAGATGTTTCGGAGCCCGGCCGTGTTCTAGCTTGTGTGGTGGCACAGTCTTCGTTATTGGAGTGTATTAAGGCTCGCCAGTTTGATGATCCTCAATTGTTGGTGTTAAAGTATACAGTGCAACGGGGTGGTGCCAAGGATGTTGTGATTTGTGATGATGGTGTTATGCGGCTTCAAGGCTGGATTTATGTTCAAAATGATTAGGGATTGAGAGAGTTGATCCTCGAAGAGGCGCACCGTTCGCGTTATTCTATTCACCCAGGCGTCACGAAGTCCGCGACTTAAAACAGCATTATTGGTGGCACAAAATGAAGAAAGACATCGTTGATTATGTATCTCGGTGCTTGAATTGTCAACAAGTGAAGTATGAACATCAGAAATCGGGTGGACTGACTCAGAGATTGGAGATGCCAGAGTGGAAGTGGGAGCGCATCACTATAGACTTCGTGGTAGGCTTGCCACAGACTTCGTGGAGAGGCTAGGTTGATGGGCACATATTTGGTCTGTGATGCTATGGAGAAGGTTAAGTTGATTCAAGATCAACTTCGTATAGCTTAGTCTAGGCTAAGGCTATCCAACGGGACGTGACCGGACGGTACCAAATAAATGAGACGGGACGGGACGAGACGATATTTAGCCGGGATGGTGGCGGGGTGGGCCTAAACGGGATGAAATGGTAGGCCCATCCCATCCCGCTAATAAACGGGATGGGACGGGACAGGGCGGTTTCGCGGGCCTTAAGTGGGCCGTTTTTAAAAAAAATTAATTATTTAAGCATTAAGTTTGGCAACGGCTAATTTTTTAACAATGACTAAGTTTTTAAAGTTTGCAACGTCTAGTTTTTTGACTTATTTAATAAACTTAAAACTTAATAAATTATATGGAAATTAGGAAACTAAGTAAAGAATTATAAAATATTAAAATAAAAGACTTATAATGAAATATTTTAGTAATTATAATAGAGTTGTAATTTATTTAATATAATTTCAAGCCATTAAGTAACTAAGTTAGAGTGTAAGACAATTCATAAAAATATTCAAGGCTTAGAGTCTTTTATTTTATTAATTGAACTTTCAAATTTCACATACAAATATAATTTTTTTGAAGAGCACCTAATCTACGCAACAATCTTCTAGGAAGAGTTCTGTTTGAACTATGCCTCTTAGTAGCCAATTATAAATTATCATACTAATATTTGTAAGCTCCTATATAGCTTCGTGGTAACTTATCTATAATTTCTTTCGGACATTATTCTGGAATTGGCAATGTTGATTGATGTTCCATGAGTTTCATATTGTCATCGCTCCCAGTGCTAAGTATCTCATTGTATTCTTCTTCTTCCCTAGTGGTTAATTTTTCAAAACTAAGATTTCTTCTTTCTGAATTAATCTAATCTCTGAATAAAACGGAAATTTTTAGGTTATCCTCCACTAATGAATGTCTATGATCTCCGATTTGAAATCTTGTCACGTTAAAAGCACTCTCTGATGCTACTGGTGATGCTTGAATAGCCAAGATATCTCGGGCCATTATTGAAAGTGTTGGAAAAGCCTTGCCACGCTCCCTCCACTATGCCAAAAGTTGTTCGTTGCCTTTTTCGTCTATAATACTTTCAAATCCTTGATTAAGATAAGAATCAAGTTCATCATCAATAGAGGAATAAAAACATGTTATATCATCCATACCTTCCCATAGAACTTCTACTGGGGGTAAAGCTCCAGACCGAGAGTGACTCTGAGTTAGAGCTTGTGTTGCGGGATTAGTGGGTGTTTCAAAAAACTTAGGGGTTATATTAAAAGTGTAATTTAATAAACTTAGGGGTTATATTAAAAGTTTTGGGGTAGGGGTGTTTTGGGGGGGGAGGGGTCAAATATGGCCGTGTATAGCCTTTATGGCCATTGGGAACGGCTAAATTTGCAATGGAGGCCGCTTCCCCATGGCTATATTTTAAAAAAAAAAACACGCGGGACAAGCGGGATGGGACGGAAACGGGATAAATAGGACAGGATAAACGGGACGAAATTGGCATTACGTCTCATCCCGTGTACCGTTTAACATGGGCCCATCCCGTTTAGATTTAAGTGAGTCGGGACAGTACGGGACTGGGACGGGACGAGACGGCCCATCCTGTTAGACAACCTTAGTCTAGGTAGAAGAGTTTTGCGGACCAGAAGGTTCGGGATGTAGCTTATATGGTGAAAGAGAGGGTTTTGCTCAGAGTTTCGCCTATGAAGGGCGTGATGTGGTTTGGGAAGAAGGGCAAGTTGAGCACTAGGTATATTGGTCCTTTTAAGATCCTTGAGCGAGTTGGGGAGGTTGCCTACAATCTTGCATTGCCTCCAAGCCTATCGGGAGTGTATTCAGTATTCCATGTTTCTATGCTTCGGAAGTATCATGAGGACCGCTCGCATGTTTTGGGCTTCAGAACGGTTTAGCTTGATGAAAATTTAGCATATGAGGAGGTCTAAGAGTTTTCCTTCAGCAAAAGTGCAATGGAGGGGTCAGCCGATCGAGGTAGCTACGTGGGAGTCCGAGTCCTATATGCGGAGTAGATACCCATATCTTTCCACTAGTCTAGGTGCTTTTCTATGTCCGTTCGAGGATGAATATTTCTTTTAGAGGTGGAGAATGTGACGACCCGATAGATCGTTTTGAGTACTAGCCATTATTTTCACGTTCTGAGAACTCTCGTAGCTTCATTTTATGTTTCTTGGTTTACGTGCATAGTCTGTGCCGCATTTCAAAAATCTTTTATATGAAATTTTGGTAAAAATGGAAATTTTGACTAAAAATAAGGCTAGAGTTTACCAAGGTCAACATCCTTGGTAAACGACCTCGTATCGGTATTCTAACGACCCTGGTGTGTCCGTATCGTGATTTTGAACTTGGACGTATGCCCGAAATCAAATTCGGATGTACCTAGATTGATTTGACTTATTTTGCCGAAAGTTAACAATTTGAATGTTCGAAAATTTCCTAGGTATGATCATAGGTTGACTTTGTTGATATTGGGTTCGAATTTTAGTTTCGGGATTCGGTATATGTCCGTTTAGCTATTTAAAACTTGTTTACAAAATTTGGTGCAAATCGGAGTTGGTTTGGTATGATTCAAACGCTTAGTTATGAATCTAGTTGTTCTTGCGTTTCCCTTTGAAAATTCACTCAATTTGTTGTCCAATTTGTAGTTTTAAATGCTATTTTGGTGATTTGATTGCGGAAGCGAGTTCGTATGATATTATTACACTTGAATGCATATTTGGTTTGGATCCCGAAGGGCTCGGGTGAGTTTCGGACGTATTCCAAATAAGTTTGGAAAGTTTGAGGACTGCTGATGCGGTGTTACTTCTGGTGTCTGGTGCAGATCTCGCAATTGTGAGGTCTGTCTCGCATTTGCGAACTAGAATTTGCATGTACGAGCAGGGTCTAGGATTGGGTAACCTCGCATTTGCAAGGAAATGTTTCGCATTTGCAGTAGCTTAGGGCTGCTTTTGCGAGCACTTTGGTCGCATTTGCGACGCCTGACAAAATAAGGCATCTTCGTATTTGCGAAGAATCTGGCCGCATTTGCAAAGGTTGGGTTTTCATATTTGCGATCTATATGTCGTATTTGCGACATCTAGGATTCTGAGACAGGGTTCGCATTTGCGACCTTTGTCTCGCATTTGCGAACATTTGTTCGCAAATGCAACACCTGCAGCTGAGTAAAAGATGGGGGAAAACGGAACTTAGCTCATTTTATTCCATTTCTCAACACTAAACACTCTAGAGACGATATTTCAAGAGATATTTCTTCCCAAAATCATTGGTAAGCAACTTTAATCTAGTTCTTTTCAATTACCCATTACTTTTCACGTATTTTCAATATCAAATCTAGGATTTTCATGGTTGGGCATTTTATAAATCTCAAATTGAGTTTAGATTTCGAAACAAATCACATAATTAGGCTCGGAGGTGAATGGATAATTGGGTTTTAGTCCGAATCTCGGGTTTTGACCAAATGGGCCTGGGGTTGACTTTTGTTGTTTAAACATGATCAAAATTGAACTTTTTTCATTAATGGGTAGTTTCTTAAAGCTTATTTTGAATCGTTTGATCGATAATTTGCTAGATTTAGTTGGTTTGGAGGCTTGTTCAAAAGGCAAAATCGTGCTTGATTGATTTCTTTGATTCGTGAAGTGAGGTAAGTGTCGTAGTTAACCTTGACTTGAGCGATTAGGACTTATTGGTCTATCTGCTACGTGTATTATGTGGGGGGATAACGTATATGTGAGGTGAAGAGTATATATGCGTTGCCATTGGGTTAAAGCATGCGGGTGAAAATATTTTCTTTGTGTTAGATTGTTTCATTGACTATATTTTTCATGATTAAATTAGATTACTACTTCTTTAATTATCCGTCTCGTATCTATTGTTTATTTTAAAGTTGTTGGAAATTTTGAAAAGTTGAGTTTGTTATCATGGCATTAAAATTGAAGTGAAACTACTTCCCGCCTTACATTGTTAATTCGGATTTGTATTGTTGCCTGGTGAAAAAGAGTGAAAAGCACGAAGGGTGTTGTCGTGCCTTATTTGCATATATTATCATCTACTGGGAGGTTGTGAGTATTAAAGCACGAAGGGTGATGTCGTGCATTTGATTGCTTATCATCATTTGTCATATCATGTGAGGTTGAGAATAAAAGCACGAAGGGTGATGCCGTGCCATTTTTATTTCCTTCAATATTTAATTCTCGAATTTGTGATTTACTTGGTTACAATGATGCTCATTTCGGAAAGATATTATTTGGTGATTTCATATTTTCCGTTCTTATGATATTTTCGCATGCATCCTCCCAATTAATATTTTAAATTGTTCTACTTGTCATTTGTTGCTTTATGTATATATCTGTACAGGATTCTACGTAGGTATCTTGTCATAGCCTCGTCACTACCTCATCGAGGTTAGGCTCGACACTTACGGAGTATATTGGGTCGGTTTTGCTCATGCTACACTTCTGCACTTCAAGTACAGATACTGGTGTTGATCCTAGCGGCGTCTAGAGATGTTCTGCTCGGACTCAGCTACATTCGGATACTTGAGGTATAGTTGCACGGCGTCCGCATCCCTGAATTCCCCTTCGTTATATACTCTACTGTTTATCTAGTCTCAAATAGTTGTATTTGCTTCAAACCTTATGTGTAGTTCTTTAGTTGTTCATGTATTCGTGACTTCAGATTCTGGGAGATGTTTAGATATCGTTATTAGTACTCTATTTTTCCATTTCAGACTATCTCGGATTATTTCTATTAATGTTTTATTTTGATTTGTTAAAATTAATTAAGAAATCTAGCTAACGTTGGCTTGACTAGCAAGTGAAATGTTAGGCACCATCACGGTCCCGGGGTGAGATTCCGAGTCGTGACAATTTGAGATCTTGGAGAAGGTTGGAGAGGTTGCTTATAGGCTTGCATTACCTCCTAGCCTAATAGGGGTACATCCATTATTTTACATTTCCATGCTTCGAAAGTATCATGAGGAAAGGTCACATGTCTTGGACTTCAGCACAATGCAACTTGATGAGAATCTGACCTATGAGGAAGAGCCAGTGGCTATTCTAGACCGGCAGGTTCGAAAATTAAGATCTAAAGATATTCCTTCTGTGAATGTATGTTGGAGAGGTCAGCCGACTGAGGAGGCTACTTGGGAGTTCGAGTCCGACATAAGGATTAAATACCTGCATCTTTTTACTAGTCCAGGTATATTTCTATGTCTGTTCTAGGACGAACATTTCTTTTAAAGGTGGAGAATATGACAACCCGATAGGTTGTTTTGGGTTCTAGCTCCCCTTTTTATGATTTGAGACCTTTCATAGAGTTATTTGATGACTTATGACTTGCGTGCATGATCCGTGTTAATTTCCGGAAATCTTAAATATGATTTTTTAAAGAAAACTTGATTATGAAATTTGAAAATGGCTAGAGTTTCCGTATTTTGCACGAAGGGTGTTTCCATATGTTCTTCATATATTAATATCATTGCACGAAGGGTGTTACCGTGCTTGAGAGAAAGTGAGGATAAGCACAAAGGGTGTTTCCGTGTTAGCTATTATATTATGTTGTCAGGATGAGAGTAAAAGCACGAAGGGTGATGCCGTGTCGTTTGTTGGTATTGTTATTCTGTTATTTTACTTGATATTTTACTTGTCATCTCGTTATTTCTCGTTACTTAATGTATAAGTTTATATGTAGTTGTCTTGTCTTAGCCACGTCACTACCTCATCGAGGTTAGGCCCGACACTTACGGAGTACATTAGATCGGCGTTACTCATACTATACTTTCGCGCTTCTTGTGCAGATTCGGACATTGGTACTAGCGGAGTCCCAAGAGGTGCTTAACGGATACCAGATAGATGACTCGAGGCAGAGATGCACACCGTTTGCAGGCCTTAGAGACATCTCTCTATTTTTTATGTATTGTTTCTATTTTCCAGACAATATTGTATTTCTTTCAAGATAATGTATTTAGCAAACTTTAGTAGCACATGTCTCGTGACTCCACATCTTGGGATGGTTGATAGTCGGTGGTGATATTTAGACTTATTATATATGATGTGGTATCATTTTACCCTATATTATCATTTTGTTGTTAATCGTTAGTTTCGTTTCTTTCGTATTTGCTATTATGTGTTGTCTTGTCTAGCAAGCGGTATTAGGCGATATTACAACCCGTGGGTTAGGATTTTGGGTCGTGACATATTGGAATTTTGGGTCGTGAAAGGTATACGTAATATCGTAAACCAAAAGAAAAGCTAGTGTGCTGAAGGCAAACGTGAGCGGAGGTCTCTAAAATTATCTCAAATTTTAATTATTAATTATTTCTTATTTTAACTTTAAATTCCTAAAATTGTGCCCAACTAGAATTATGGTAAATTACCGATGGACTAAATTCATACTTTTATCACAAAAACAATTCTTACATTAACTATTAGCTATATTGGGTGACTAGGCAGTCAAATAATTTTATCAAGCAAATATTGTATTGTCAAAAGAGAATTGATATTAGACGCTCCACTGTGAATGTTAATTTGGGCCAAAATAAGCCAATTAATATTAGAGGTATCTATTATTTTCTTTATAAACACTTATCAGATTTATAAATTCTGTTATTAAATTTCATATTCTGAGTTTCAGTTGCCGGAACTAATAGGCATGTTTTTAATTTTCTTGATTGTTGATAATTTTTGTACACTTCATAACTGTGGCGGTGAAATTGAATTCTCAATTTTTTCTTCTATAGGATATAGCAAATCTATCTTACAAATTTGATGAGAAAGTTTAGATGCCATCAAGAAGCTCGAGAAATCAATGATACGCTATAAAAGTACATTGAGACTTGAGAAATTGTCTACTGAAAAACTCTTGGTTTGAATGTACAGACAACGTGTTTAAGGTGGTAAAATATTGAATATCACTGGTTATTTTTTCCTACTTAGATGTTTCTTTTCTCTCTCAAAGTAGTTCGCGCTTATGTGGTAACTTTAATAATACAGTTATAATCAACCAGATTCTTATAGTTAGATTGGAAAAGTATTTATTGTTGAAGCCAACATATATACCCATACAAGTAATCATGTCATTGAAAATAGTCATTCAAGATAGAGTTGAAGCACTTCTAGAAAAGATTCCTAATGCTTCTAAATCCTGTCTTTTTGTTGTTGTTGGGAAACTAGATTGTTATACTAACACTAAGAAGTAATCATATTACATGCCATAGAAATGCCACTTAGGACATTTTAGCTATCAAGCGCATATACTATTTGATATATGTCCTAGCTTGTCTACTAGGACACACTACTAGAAATTTGCTAAAAATCGATCAAAAAATCCGATCAAAATTGATCGGTTTAACTAAATTATATTTTTTTTATTAATTATTAAAATTTAAAAAAACCGACCAACTTTGGTCGGTAATTAAAAATATATATTTTTTAAAATAATTAAAATTAAACATTACCGACTAACTATGGTCGGTAACCTCAACAGTGCAGGTAAAATACCGACCATTGGTCGGTAATGTTGAATTCTGGGAATTCAATGTTCATTAACCGACTAACTTTGGTTGGTATTTTGGAATAATTTATTTTTTTAATTAAAAACCGACCAACTTTAGTTGGTTTTTCTAGGTTTAATTTTGGCATAAAATGCCTGTTTTGGCAGCTACACCACCTGCCAGCATACCAATACACCTAATAACAACAACAACACAACAACAACAACAACAACAACAACAACAACAACAACAACAACAACAACAACAACAACACTAACATAACAACAACAACAACAACAACAACAACAACAACAACAACAACAACAATAACAACAACACAACAACAACAACCAAAACATTCAATATATACTTTAAAACTAACAAATTAAAGTTCAATTGAACATAAAAATCCAAAACCAAATTAAAACTAATTACAACTAGTTCAAAACTGGTTCTATTTGTCTAGTTCAAAGTATATAAAAGTCAAGGGGTATTTTCTACAACATCATCATCACTGTCTAATGAACTTTCATTTACAAGACGATATAGAGAACGGTCTTGTGGAGGACGGGAAGCACGATCACGGGGAGGACGGGAGGAACGATCATGAGCAGGACGGGAGGAACGATCACGTGGAGGTCGACCCTCTGGAGATGACTCACGAGATCGGGGCAACGGAAAAGCTCCACTAGATAGGAGAGTTCTGATCTGAGCTTGCATGCCAAGGAATTGAGCATCTCTAAGCCTTTCTCTTTCCTTGGCCGCTTCTAGCTCGGATGTGAGCTTTGTCACTGTCTCCCGCATAGCGGAGAGGCTCTCCCTATTAAGTTGCTCGCCTTGCGAGGAAGTCCCTATTCCTCGCATTCCACACTTATAGCGATGGAAGTTTTTAGTAGGAAGCCCGTATACCTTCCCCCATTTTGGACCGCCAACAGACTCCAACCATATTCTTTCAGCATCCTCGTCCGAAGGTTGGGTTGGCTCACCCGATTCACCAGCTAGATGACTACGGATGAATTCCTCCACGTTACTTTGGTAGCGACCCTATATTATTTTAAATTAAATCAGTATTTCAAAATTTTTATAAAAGTAAATTATAATACTTAAAGAAAATTGAAAGCTTACATATGCAGTCGAGGCCCGGTCCTCGACCCACCTATCTTGATCCCCCTCTTTCTTCTTCTTCACAATATGCGTCTCCTTGAATAGCTCATCATGACTCATTGGACGCCCATACTTCTTTTCCTGAAAATAAATTAATTTAGTTAATAAACAGAATAGATATACTTAGAAAAGTAAAATAATTTAAGCAATTACGTACCAATCTTCTTTTTATTGTCCCTAGGCTGATCGCACCTCCAGTGTGCAAGGAGCCTCCCTTCTCGGATGTGCGAGCTTTCTTTCCTTTTTCGCTCCTCTCTAAGAACTCTGCGGTAAGCCATTGCCTTTGCAAATCATTCCACAAATTCTCAAGTAACCAGCCAGGCCTCTTGTTCTTCTTTCTAGCATCCGAGAAAGCATCCGCCAATCTCTTGCGAGCTTTATGATGAAAATTTGCAGCCACTTCCGCGCTATAGCGGTCTTCCCATACACACTTGCTCTGTATTTCAAAAGTTAAATATTAGATGGAAACATCATAAATATAAATTATTAAACTGTTTAAAAGAACATTTATACCTTAAATTGATTAAAAATTTACTCCTTCAGTGAGAATGGGAAATCAGTCCAAGTCGCATAAGGGCCATCATAAAGCTTTCTGATGGCATTGGTGATTATCTTCGTAGTCTTATTACCCGGCCTGAACCTGCAATTTAACAATAAAAATACATTAATATCTTAGTAAAAATGTTACAAATCAATAGACGCAAAAATAATGAATAACACTTACCCATCACCCTCAGGGACTATGATGATCCTGCCATATCGATCATAATGCACTACCTCGTCATCACCATCCGAAGCATGTGTATCAGAGGCATGTGAAGACGGTGTAGGCGGGTTAGAGCTACTGCCTCGCAGGCGAAGGCCTGCAATAGATGGAGTCGATGATGAAGATGGTTGTGATCCCTGTGACTGCGACATAGCTGGATGCGACCCAAGTGGATGTGATACCGATGGCTGTGACATGGATGGATGCGATCCATGTGGCTGTGATATGTAGGGATGTGATCCATGTGGATGTGATGTAGATGGCTGCGATGCAGATGGCTGTGAGGCAGCTGGACTGTATGTCGGACGTATAGTCCTATGGCCCTGTGATGGAAGACTTGGTGTCTGAATGAAGGTGTACGGCTCGTGATGCTGTGGCAGCTCAGTATAGCCGTGTGGTGGAGGATAAGACATAGGCATCTCTGAAAAGGGTGGACAAGAGGGAGTATTATTTTCTACCCTCCTCTTTCCCTTCCTACCCTTTTCTCGACCCCGAGAACTAGTAGGGTCATTGTTACCTTGACCCTTGCCTGCCATCTGCATAATATAATACACATTTAGATTGAAACATATAAGAAACTAGCTATAAAACGAGAGTGCTTTAAAAAACCAACTTTTTAATCCTCATCGACGTATTGTTCCTCGTCCGAGAATTCTTCGTCCTCACTTGTTTGAGCTTCATCAGTTGATTCTTCGTCCTCATTTTCTATAATTGTTACTTCATTTATATCAACTTCTTCCAATATGCGTTCAGGATGTTCCAAATCATTTTCTAACTGATCGTCCACTATTTGGTGAACATTGGAGATATCGTTTTGATATGCAACATCTAACACATTCTCGACTTCCACCCTACCTACAGGCTTAGTTTTTATTACAATCCACCAATCGGACTTATTCCGCCGCAATGGATAAGGAGCATAATACACTTGCCTAACGTTATGTGCAATTATGAAAGGATCATAGCAATCATACTCCCTCGTATGATTAACCTCAATTATGTTGTATTGGTTGTGTACTCTTGTACCTCTTGTTGGATTTGGGTCAAACCACTTGCATCTAAAGAGTATCAATTTCTTATATGGCCAACCTGTATATTCTAGTTGTAATATTTCTTTGACCACACCATAATAATCAATATCTCCAACTTGGTTGCCATCACCACCTTGAACCCACACCCCGCTGTTGTTGCTATTTTTATTTTTAGAGCAATCCTCTGTATGAAACTTATAACCATTCACTACGTACTTAGACATTGTTGTGACCTGAAGCCCAGGTCCCCAAGATATATCTTTCAAAAATTAATTTACACCATTATTTGGATTATTTACCTACATAGTGTTAAAAAAATTCATAAGTTAGCACAACTTATGAATCAATTTTTATGCATTCACTACGTGTGTCATAAGTTAGCACAACTTATGAATCAATTTTTATACATTCACTATATATACACTTACAAACTGTTTGAACCACGTATCAAATCTCGTATATACAGCATCATAGCCAAATTGACCCACGAAGTGACTGTGACATATCAAATATTTTTAGTAGTTGCATCAATATGTAGTCACAGTAAATTTTACATTTTGATAACTAATAAATCAATACTTACTTGAGAAATGGTACAACTTCGGGACAATTTAGCAACACATGAAGTGTAGCTGACTTGTACTCCATACCACTCAAACTTCTCTTTATAACATCCTTAGAATATCGGCCTGGTTGATTGAATATGGACATTGGTGGATATAATGGATCATTCACACATTCGACTGTGTGCCTATTGGGCCTATTCCTAGAACATGGCACGTTACTCTCAAAATAATAAGAACAAAAATGTGCAGTTTCCTTTGCAAGATAGGCTTCGCATATAGATCCTTCAATCTTATTCCTCCGCTTAACAAATTGTTTGCATTTGCCAATTGTCCTACATAACATCATGTTAGCCAAGAATATTCAAATAAAATAGAATATTACATCAAACTTATAATATTACCTCTCAAATGGATACATCCATCTGCATTGAACAGGCCCTCCAAGTCGTGCCTCGTGTACAAGGTGTATTGAAAGGTGTTCCATCACATTAAAGAAACCACATGGGAATATTTTTTCCATCTTACTAGAAATTACACGGATGTTCTGGTCCATCCGAAGTAGGTTTTCTTCCCTTAATGTGGTAGAACACAAGTCTTTGAAAAACAAACTAATCTCTGTGATGGGTTTCCAGATTCTTTCAGGCAAACCACAAAATGCAATAGGCACTAAGGTCTCCATGAAAACATGGCAGTCATGACTTTTCAAATGGCTCAACTTCCCTACCTCCATATCTACTTTTTTTCCAAGATTCGACGCATAACCCTCAGGCATCTTCAATTTCGTAACCCAATCACAAATTTGTCGTCTTTCCTCCAAAGTGAATGTGTAACTTGCTTTGGGCTTGAACACCTTACCATTGTTTGCTGTCTGCAAGTATAATTCATGCCGCCTACAATATTCTTGTAAGTCCATTCTAGCCTTCGGGTTATCTTTTGTCTTACCTTTAACATCCATCACTGTGTTGAACAAATTATCAAAATAATTCTTCTCAATATGCATGACATCAAGGTTGTGTCGGAGAAGATTATCCTTCCAATAAGGCAACTCCCAAAATATACTCTGTTTCGTCCAATTATGATTAACACAATATCCGGGGAATCTATAAGGTGGAGCCTCAGTAACTTTACTGAAGTTCTGGACCCTCTCCCAAATTTCCTCACCTGAAAGTATCGGAGGTGGAGAATCATATTCCACTTTATTCTTTTTGAATGCATTTTTCATCCTTCTAAACTCATGATCATCACGTAAGAATTGACAGTGACAATCAAACCATGATTGCTTTCGGCCATGTTTCAAAGTGAACGCTTTACTATTTTCCATGCAGTAAGGACAAGCTAGCTTCCCAGCAGTCATCCACCCAGACAACATTCCATACGCAGGAAAATCATTAATAGTCCACATTAAATTAGCACGCAAATTGAAATTCTGCTTGGTTGATATGTCATATGTTTCAACACCATCATACCACAATTGTTTTAGCTCATCAATCAAAGGTTGCAAATATACATCAATCATCCTTTTCGGATTACGTGGACCGGGGATAATACAATTTAAGAATATATATGGACTAGTCTACACAACTCAGATGGTAGATTATAAGGTGTAAGAAAGACAGGCCAACATGAATATGGTGTCGCAGATATAGAAAAAAGCGTGAAGCCATCCGCACACAGACCTAACCGAATGTTCCTTGGTTCACTAGCAAAATCTGGATATGTCCTATCAAAGTGTTTCCAAGCTTCTCCATCTGAAGGATGACACATAACACCAGGTGGTCTTCTATTCTCAAAGTGTCATCTCATATGAGGAGCAGAACTCATCGACGCATATAACCTCTTTAACCTAGGTATAAGAGGTAAATAATGCATCGCCTTGACAGCGACCATATTCCCGCTGGAAAGCCTCTTGAAACGAGGCTTTTCGCAAAATTTACAACTGTCTAAAGTTGCATCATCTTTATAATATAACATGCAACCATCTTCACAACAATCAATTCTCATTGACGAAAGTCCTAACTTAGAAACCAATCTCTTTGCCTTATAGAAATCACCAGGTAAGTTGATATTAGGGTCAACTAGTTCACTCATAAGGTCAATGAAAGAGTCCATGGTTGCTTGAGAAATATTCCAATCAGATTTGATACTTAGTAATCTAACTGCAACAGACAGCTCAGAGTGCGGACTTCCTTCACGTAGTAGACGACTAGCTTCCTCTAACTGTTCATAAAAATATTTTGCGTCATCATTAGGAGTTTGTTCAACATTTTCATTGGGCTCACCCCCGAAGTGCATCCCAAAAGCATCTGTAACCATATCCTGAATTCTAGATTCAAGATTTGTATTCTCCACCGACCTACTACTTTCACCAACAACCATGTTATGAAATATCCCACGGCTACCATCGATCTCTCCATGATTAGTCCACACAAAGTAATTCTCTATAAACCCCTTCCTATAAAGATGAAGCTTAACTTCCTCCGATTTTTTAAACTTCATACAATCGCACCTGACACAAGGGCACCTAATTACTCCTTCACTTTGGTATGGTGGAAGTGACATTGCATGTCTAATAAAGTCATCAATCCCTTCTACAAAATTCTCCCGCAATCCCCGCCGATTAGGATAATTTTTATTGTACATCCAAGTACGATGTTCCATCTATACAAATAAAACAAGAACAAATTAATTTATTCTACAATTATAAATTAATTATATCTTTTTTAGTTAATTCAAGATAATAATTGGCTCCTAATTACACCAATTTATATCCTAAAAGTTCAATTCATATCCAAAAGGTCCAATTCATATCTTAAAAGTTCAATTCATATCCTAAAAGTTCAATTCACAAGAACAAATCCTAAAAACTAAAATTTCAATTCATATCCTACGAGTTTAAACATAAACTAACTAAACTAAAGAAATTCAACCCATACCCTAAAAGTTCGATTCACAAGAACAAAATAATTTATTCTACAATTATAAATTAATTATATCTTTTTTAGTTAATTTAAGATAATTATTTTTTTCTAATTACACCAATTTATATCCTAAAAGTTCAATTCATATCCATAAGGTCCAATTCATATCTTAAAAGTTCAATTCATATCCTAAAAGTTCAATTCACAAAAACAAATCCTAAAAACTAAAATTTCAATTCATATCCTACGAGTTTAAACATAAACTAACTAAACTAAAGAAATTCAACCCATACCCTAAAAGTTCGATTCACAAGAACAAATCATAAACCCTAGATTCTAACTAAACTATTCAAGACAATACAAAGTTAATAATTCAATTCTAACTAAACTATTCAAAACAATACAAACTCAAAATTGAAACACTCATCAATTAAAACTAATTCATAACTAATTGACTAATTAACAAAATTAATTAGTTAATAAAACTAATTAACAAAACTAATTAAAACAAGACCTAAATCCTAATCCTCAATAAAATGCAATGTTTAAATAATTGAAACACTAATCAATTGAAACTAATTCATAACTAATTAACAAAACCTAGAAATAATAAATAAATGGGTTGTAATTCAAACCTAGAATTTTTAGGAGATGGAGAGGGGCGGCAGTGGCAGTGGCAGCGGCGACGGCGAGGGCTGGGCGGTGGCGACGCGGGGTGGAAAATCGGATTTATGTAAGGGAAATAGAGAAGAAGAGGGGAAGGCTTTGAGTGAGGGAAATAGAGAAGGAGGGGGGGAAATAAGAGAGAAATGGGGGTTCCCCCGTTTTTCAATTCTGATTTCAGAATTACCGACCAAAGTTGGTCGGTAATTTTGGTCGGTACATTAAGTATTGACCGTTTGACCAAAAACCGACCAACTTTAGTCGGTTTTAAAAAAAAATTAAATTCTTTTTTTTGTGTGTTTTTTTCTTAAAATATTATAAACTACAAGCATTTATTTTATTTAACTATGCAATTATTATAAATAATTATAAACTATAAGCATAATCTTTATAAATAATTATATTAACTATTTAATTTTAATAAATTATAATAGCATCTATCTAAGTAAATTTTCTAAGTTATAATTAAGTATGTGAGTAATTTCTCACACACACACATACACTATATTGTAATTGATGCTAATAACTTCTTTTTTCATTCGTTCATCACTAATAATGCATGACATAGATTAATCGATATATAGGTCGAGACGTTTTGATGAATCATCGATTAATATTCATCGATACATCTAAGTAAGTTATAAGTCGATGAATCAATTTACAAATTGATATATTTGATGATAAAGTATATATATTAATTAGTATCTTCCCAAGTCTATCCCTAAAAGAACCCGACCCTGTGGTCCTAGCACTTTGTGTTCTTATATATATACGGCTATACCTATATATATATATATATATGTTTTATATATATATATATACACACACACACACACAAAAACACACTTCACTGTAATATTTTAACTATATATATAGCTTGTTATAGTATATGTTAGTGTGTGTATATATAGCTTGTTTTATATATATATATATACACACACACACACACAAAAACACACTTCACTGTAATATTTTAACTATATATATAGCTTGTTATAGTATATGTTAGTGTGTGTATATATAGCTTGTTAAAGTTTGACCATATTTGACCTATTAATTTAACTCGTTTACTTAATACTAATAGCTTCTTTCGTTTATTTAATTTGTGATTCATATATATATATTTACTTAATACTAATATATATATATATATATATGTCAAAGATGTTTAGTATTAATTCTTTTATTTTTCATTCATTCATCACTAATAATGCATGGCATAGCTAGATTAATCGATATAGGTCGAGACGTTTTGTTTTTACTATTAGTCGATATAGGTCAAACGTTTTGTTTTTAATATTCATCGATGCATCTAAGTAAGTTATAAGTCGATGAATCAATTTACAAATAGCATGCTATATATAGTATATGTTAGTGTATTCATTATTTGTATTACAAAAGTGTTAACGAATTACATTTATATTATTTAGATAGTAAATATAAAAGTAATTCGAAAGTTTGACCAATGTTGATGTAATAACCGACCAACTTTGGTCGGTTATTTTGCAGAAAATAACAATTACCGACCAAAGTTGGTCGGTAAATGCTTCCCCTACATTAACCGACCAACGTTGGTCGGTAATTTTAAATATAAATTCTTAAATATTATAAAATATTTTAAATAATAAAATAATTATTAAAATTTAAAAAATTGGATCCAGATTACCGACCAACGTTGGTCGGTAATCCAAAATTTTCTTGTCTGACCAGCTGGGTCAATTCGTTGACCAGTTTACCGACCAACGTTGGTCGGTATTTAGTTTTAAAAAAAATGTAAAAAAAATTTTCAGTTTTCGTCCAAGCTGAACGGTTTTTGGTCGCTTTTTTTGACCGACCAACGTTGGTCGGAAATATTTAGTCGGTTTTTAGCAGATTTTTAGTAGTGACATATGATTTAACAAAATATGAAGGAACTGCAAAAGTATTTATTTGATTTATGTTAGACACTTGGGAGCTTCCTTTGCCAAAATATGATACACTTGGTTAGCTTGCCTAAACCTATGCCCAACCACCACCTTCTCCAACCGAAGCATCAACCATCAGCATTCATATACAATGGAGCTAAACACAGAATAACCATATCCGAGGCATTGGAGGGTTGTCGAGTCTAATTTAATTTTTAGTCGTAGCAATTTAAGATCGAAAGCCAGTTGAAGGGCATGTTACATGGCCAAAAGTTCTGCTTGGATAGGGTAGCAGCATAGATATATTTTGTAAAATCCGCCACCAAGTCTGCTACATAGTTTGCCTGCATTGAAATCAGTATTGAGCTTATACCAAGTCCTCAGTGGTTTTAGCAAAGAGACATTAATAGGTTTTTTATATTTCTATTTGACTCTCGAGCAGTTACGAATTTGTACATCATTGCCTATGGAAACACTATGTTAGGACATAAAACATAATTAGTATCGTTATGAATATGATTGTAATTGTTTCTATTGTCGTTAAATGTAGAACTTTGACATCAATTAAATTTTGTTTATTATCCTTACCAACTACATCATACATTAAAATAATAAGATTGTTATTATTGAAAAGAAGAATGCTATGTTTTATTACTTCAAGGCGACCAAAAATATGAATTTCGATGGATTTCTTTGAATCCTAAATGTGTTGAGATATTGATTTAGTTTAATTTAATTTATACGTATAATTAGAAAAGCATGATCTAATACCCCAATTAAAATGCAAGGCATAAAAAAAGAAGAAATTATGCTTTGGTGAATACAATTCAGACTCACTTTCTCTAAATTTGAAGTTTTATTCTTCCATTGAGTAATACTTGCAAGTTGTATTTTTTATCAATAGGAGCGTTCTAATTTTGAAAGGCATCTTGGAAAATTAGTTTCAGTCGTGCTTAAATCATTAGTATAAAATTTGTGATTGTTTACCCGAAAAATCGGATAAAGTAGAATTTATATATGGTTCTAAGGGCAAGTAGATTCTTCTGATATAAGAATAACAATGCACGTATTTATGTTGCGAAAATAGGAGATGATGAACAAAGATATTAGGTGAACTTAGAAAGATAAACACAAAGAATTCTTAATCTCCTCTGCCCTCTCTCTATTACAAACTCCTCCCTGCTTTATAGCCAAGGATTGCTACTTTATCTATAGCAACATAATGGAATAAATATTACTAGTGGAGGACCCATGATGGTATGTCTCCTCCTTAATTCCCGCAGAGATTCCCTCCTTTGGTGCGGTTGTAACAGCTTTTGTCTGTGAGCTCGATACCGCTTCAAGCTCGATACCGAATCGGAACCTCGGTCTTGATTTCGAGCTAGGTGGTCACTTTCGGGCATCGATGCTCGGGACCTGTATCGACCGATGTTACCTCGTTCGAATCGAGCACCCGGGCTCGACGCCCCAATCTCGGAATACGCTCGGGGTTTCCATGAAGGCACCCCTCAATTGAAATGCCATCATCGATCGACCTTCACGACCGAGGATCGGTTTTAACCGTATACAGATAGCTCCCTCGTTTCTCGGAAAGGAGATGACGAGGAACGATGTGATTTCCTTAAGGTTCGATCGAATTGACAATGACATTTCTATCGGCTTTGACTATGACGTGCGTGACAGCTGTCCCATCAATTTTGTTTTATCGAGACGTTTAATGAGCGTCAGTCGGTGGTCGGCCACCGCTAGACGAATCGCCGTGCCTTATAAATGATTTTCGCATATGATGTTTTCTGCTTTTGTGCTTCCTCTTTTCCAAATTCTCTCTGATCAGTTTCTCTTATTTCGTCGTTTTTGTGCCGCTTGTACCATAGTTTTGGTGTCGCTTGTACCAGAGTTTTGGTGTCGCTCCCTCTTTCACCTTTCTTTGTGACTTTTTCTTCTTGTATTAATGGCGAAAACTTCAAAAATCGTACCTCATAAGGAGAAAGCTTCCTCCTCACGGTTGTGCGATGATAAGGCGCCGACCGAGCCGTCCGTTCCAGATTATATTCCCGGCCCGTGTATTTTAAAGGCTGATTTTAAAATGGAGAATCCTTCGTCCGTTCCGGGTCGGTGTAAGCACGTATCGATGTATATGTGCTCTATAGCGGAGGTTAACCTCGAGGCCATCAGGAAAGATTGCGGCTGGGGTTCTGAGGTTGTGATACAAATCCCCTCCTCCGATGAGAGCGTCACTACCTATGTGGAGGGATTTCTGAGTGTTTATACCTACCCCTTCACGTTGGGCGCTGTCGATCCTGTGATTTTTGATTTCTGCAAGAGATATCAGGTCACCCTTGGCCAAATTCATCCTTCCTTATGGCGTATAGTCATTTTATTGCGTTTCTTCTCTATCAAAGCCGGAGGGTTGGATTTTTCTCTGAGCCACCTTATACGACTGTATCGGCCTCAGATTTATCGTGGTCTTATTAGGCTATATCATCGGGCATCGAAGGCTTTGATGTCGAGCATCGATGAAGATAAGGATCGAGGCTGGATGGGTCGATACGTTCGGGTGAGGACTCGTGATCTTATCCCGGAGGAAAAGATGTTATTTCCTGAGATATGAAATTTCGACCGTAAGTGATCCGTGTTTTCTTTTCGTGTCCTTTTCTGTGTTTGCTAATATTATTCTTCTGATGTTCAGCTGCACCTTGATTCCACAGGCTGTGCCTGATCTCGAGGATTGGGTTCGAAAGTTAGCCTCGACTTCATCCTACGCCGAGCGCGCTTGGCGTGATTTGGCTAAAGATAGATGGGAGGCCAAGAATCATGGTGAGGTTCGGTTCCTATTTCTCTCGAGGTATATTCTGTGTTCATTTTGTTATAGATTTTTTCCTCGTATATAGGTGTAACTAGGGATGTCGTTCTGCGGCATTTGAGCGTTGATGAAGGCAACAAGCCCCCGGTCCCGGAACAGGGGAAAGGAAAGAAACGAAAGGCCTCCTCTCGGCCGGAGGACCCTAAGCCCAAAACCCAAACGGCGAGGAGAAATATAATTGCCCTTTCGATCGACTCGGTCCATCGACTGAGGGAGGAAGAAGAAGAAGAAGAAGAAGATAGCTCCTCGGCTTTGGTAGTCCGACCCGCGAAGGCAGTTGAGGTGGTTAGAGCCGCTGAGCTGACGGTGGCTGTGCCCATCGGGGTTGGTTCGAAAGACCTAGATCTCGATCGAAGTACTCCGAGTGATTTGCTCGGGGTAATGGCAATGGGCCATTCACCTTCCCTTCCGTCTTTTTCTGAGGAGGCATTGAAGGAGGCTCGAGAGCTGAAGGCTCCCGAAATCGGTGCAGGCTCGGGTGCAGTGGATCCTTTTAAGGATTGTTTTACCGGTGTTGATGATAGTTCTGATATCGGTGATGCCTCTCTTTTGTTAGAGGAAGCTCAGCGTTTTATTACTCGGGTAATAATTCTTTCGTACTTTTCCATACAGCTTTCGTTAGAGGAAGCTGCTCGTTTTGATGATAGTTTCTAACTGTGCAGGCCATCGGTAGGTTTCGAGTTGATCTTAGCCAGTGTGAGGCCGAACTCCGGAAGGTCCTAGGTGAGAGGGATGACCTTCGGCTTCTTTGTAGCAAGAAGGAGGAGGCTATTAAGGACCTTCAAGCGGATTTGGCTAAAGTCCGTGAAGAAAGGGTCGAGCTCGATCAGCAGGTGAGCCTTGTTCTGTTAAAGTATGGGTTCGACTCGACTGTGGAAGTTAACCATCCGTTGTCTCAGTTGCAGCAAAAGATCGAGAAGATCGGGCTACTTCGAGAGGAGGTCGATCAAATCCGGGCCGAATGCAACCAGTGGAAGGAGACTATTGACCGCCTGGCAGCGGAGAAAGAAACCATCTTAACAAAGTTACTATCAGCCGACGTTCATCTTCGAAACGTCAAGCAAAAGTTGTTGGCTCAGACTAAGAAAATCGATGAGCTTGAGATGCGACTTGCTGAGGCTAAGGCGGAGGTTGAGTCGTCGAAAGGTTTGGCGGATAAGTCTATAGCTGTATACCGAGCTGATGCTGAGGCCGCTCAGGTGGAGGCCCGGGAAGCGGCGAAGATTGCCGATGCTCGAGCTCATTGGGTTGCCGAACTTGTTAAGTGTAGATCTCGGAGAGAGACCCTCGAGGAGATTCATGCTCGCGGTTTCAATCTTACTGAAGAGGTAAGAACGGCAAAGGAGCTTGAAGCGAAAGCTGAAGCCTTGGCTTCCGATGATGATGACGATGATAACGATGATGGTAGCAAAAGCGGGTCCGAGGGTGGGGAAGACCTCGACCCAGGAGCTTAGAGTCTAATTCTCATTACCTGTAAATTAATTACGTAGGTAATTCTGTATATATATGACAAGGTTGATTTTTCTTGTAGAGTTGATGATGATTCGAATATTAACGTAAACTCGTAGCTTTTCCAATATTTCAAATTCGATTGGGTCTTTGTTCGAACTTGGCAGTCCGTAGGCTCAACGGTCGCTTGAGTATTTCAAATATGATATAGGAGTAGCCTGTAGGCTTAATGTTCGAGTGAATATTCCGAACTCGAGATAATGTTGTAACCCTTAGGCTTAATATTCGAGTGATTATTTCGAACTCGAGATTATGTGGAAGCCCGTAGGCTTAATATTCAAGTGATTATTTCGAACTCGAGATTATGTGGTAGCTCGTAGACTTAATGGTCAGCCGAGTATATCGAACATGATATAGGAGTAGCCCGTAGGCTTAATATTCGAGTGATTATTTCGAACTCGAGATTATGTGGAAGCCCATAGGCTTAATATTCGAGTGATTATTTCGAACTCGAGATTATGTGGTAGCCGTAGGCTTAGTATTCGAGTGATTATTTCGAACTCGAGATTATGTAGTAGCCCGTAGACTTAATACTCGAGTTATTGTTAATTCTGGTTGCATAATAAATCTCAAGCCATTGTACATGTGTTTTGGGGCAATCAAATATGAGCATGGTTTATTTTGACCATTTTGGCTATTACAATTTTTTCTCTATTGTTGTGAGAAGATTTTGTTGCATCTGAACTCGATGTATTTGAGGGCCTGGTGCCCCCCCGGTATTCGAGGCCATTCAGGCTTGGGGTCGAAAGCCTCGGATACTGTTTTGTCAGCGCAGCACGATCGATGGTTGCCTCGTTAAAAAGCTTGTCGCAAAAAACCCATTTGGGAAAAGGCCGGTCTAAGGAAAAAAGAGTGCAATATGTGCTTTTGAGCAAAAGAATACTTTTGATCTTTGTTCGAACTTCTGTACGGGACAGATGAATAAGGTCGGACCTTAGCAGTAGTACCGTTTTAGATGTGATACATTCCAACTGCTTGATAGCTGTTTGCCGTTTATGATGCTGATCCTGTACGACCCTTTCCCAAAGTGCTCGAGCACCTGGTACAGACCTTCCCAATTTGGTCCTAGTTTTCCTTCGTTTGGATTCCGAGTATTGACAGTGACTTTCCTTAACACCAAGTCTCCTGGCTTGAAGTGGCGAAGTTTAATTCTTCGATTGTAATACCTTTCGATTCGTTGCTTTTGTGCGGCCAACCGGATGAGGGCGGATTCTCGTCCTTCGTCCAATAATTCAAGGCTGGTGTTCATAGCTTCGTTATTTGATTCTTCCGTCATGAATCGAAACCTCGGGCTGGGTTCTCCGACTTCGACTGGTATCAATGCTTCGGAGCTATATACTAAGGAGAATGGGGTCGCCCCTGTACTGGATTTTGATGTTGTTCGGTACGCCCAAAGGACTTCGGGTAGGATTTCTCTCCATTTTCCCTTAGCGTCGTTTAATCTCTTTTTCAGATTTTGAAGAATAGTTTTGTTTGTGGATTCGGCTTGTCCGTTTCCACTGGGGTGGTATGGGGTTGCTAGTATCCTTCTTATTTTGTGATCTTCGAAGAATTTTGTGATTTTGCTGCCAATGAATTGCTTCCCATTATCACATACTATTTCGGATGGTATTCCGAATCGGCATATGATATGATCCCACAGAAAGTTGATAACCTCTTTTTCTCTTACTTTCTCGAACGCCTCATCTTTTATGAATGCGTGCTTCGCCTCTGATTGGGGTCTTCTTTTCTGCTTCACCGGTCTGAATCTAGGGGACACACTTAGTCGATGTGTCGTTATGTTCGGCAAAATTCCTGTTATATCTAAATGGGACCAAGCAAAGCAATCAATGTTATCGATAAGAAATTGAACAATTTTCTTCCTGAGTTCGGGTCTCAAACCCCTTCCCAGGTATACCTTCCGTTCGGGCCAGTGATCGATAAAAATGATCTGCTCCAATTCTTCAATAGTTGATTTGGTGGCATCGGAGTCATCGGGGGCCAGGAAGGATCGAGGGATACACGGATCACTATCCTCATCTATGCTCTGCTTACCTGGCTGGGTAGGGGCCGATATCTTTGGTTGCTATTTGGCGTTCCGGTCTTCGACTGTGCCTCCCTTTGAACCCGATCCACCCACTGGCGAAGACGAAGATATTGGTTTTGCTTCTTCGATGGAGAACATTTCTTTTGCGGCTGGTTGTTCTCCGTACACCACTTTGACGCATGTTGGTGTTGGGAATTTGAGGACTTGGTGTAGGGTCGAAGGTACAGCTCTCATGTTGTGGATCCACGGCCTTCCGAAAAGGGCGTTATATCTCATATCGCCTTCGATCACGTGAAACTTTATTTCCTGAATTATTCCGGCGACGTTTATCGGTAGGGTTATCTCGCCTTTGGTGGTTTCGCAGGCCATATTGAATCCGTTTAAGACCAAAGTTGCGGATACGACCCGGTTTTGTAGGCCGAGCTGTTTTACGACCTTCGATCTGACAATATTCGCCGAGCTACCTGGATCAATTAACACACGCTTAATCTTAATTTTATTCATGAGTACGGATATTACCAGTGCATCGTTATGGGGTTGGATGATTCCCTCTGCATCTTCATCATTGAACGATAAATCCTTGGGGGAGTGTAATCTTTAATTCGAGGTCGCTTTTCCCTCACAATCGATGTTTTAGCGCGTTTGAGTATAGGTCCCTGAGGGGTATCGACGCCGCCGATGATCATGTGAATGATGTGCTGTGGCTCTTCTTCTTCGTTTTGTTTGCCGAAATCCCTGTTTTTAAAATGGTTCTTCGCCCTATCACTCAAGAATTCCCTGAGGTGCCCTTTGTTAAACAAGCGGGCTACTTCCTCTCTTAATTGTCTGCATTCTTCCGTTTTGTGACCATGGGTGCCATGATATTCGCATATTTGATTGGGATTCCTTTGGGCCGGATCAGTCTGCATGGGTATAGGCCATCGGGTATCTTTGATGCGTCCGATGGCCGATACGATGGCAGATGCGTCGATGTTGAAATTATATTCCGATAATCGAGGAACTTCTATAGGATCGGCATGTTTGTCAAAGCCTCTTTTGCTCATAAGTCCCCGAAAAATTTGCCCCCGATCATATCTGCGGTTATTCCTAACTATCACATGTGCCGAACTGTGGTTCACCCGATCTGTGTCGTACGGTTGATATCGGTCTTTATTTGACCTTTGTTCTCTGTTGGTTTCCTTCAGAATTTTAGTGGTTGTGCGGTTCTGACGTGTGGGTTCATACGGAAATCTCAATTGATCATCTTCGACCCTGATTTTCGATTGTTACCGATTGTGTATGTCCGCCCAAGTTATTGCAGGGTATTCGATCAAGCTTTGCTTCAGCCGACGTGATGCTGTCGAACTCAGTTCGTTCAACCCTTGGGTGAAAGCTTGTACGGCCCAGTCGTCTGTGACTGGTGGCAAATCCATGCGTTCCATTTGAAACCGGGATACGAATTCCCTTAGTATTTCGTCACCCCTTTGTGTTACTTTGAATAGATCCGATTTCCTTGTTGCGACCTTCACGGAACCAGCATGTGCTTTTATGAACGAATCTGCTAACATGGCAAAAGAATCGATAGAGTTCGGCGGCAAGTTGTGATACCAGATCATTGCTCCTTTAGCGAGGGTCTCTCCGAACTTTTTCAATAATACAGACTCGATCTCATCGTCTTCCAAATCGTTGCCTTTGATGGCACATGTATAGGAGGTGAGATGTTCGTTAGGATCGGTCGTGCCGTTATATTTGAGAATTACGGGCATACGGAACTCTTTTGGAATCGGTTTCGGGGCCGCGCTCGATGGAAAAGGCTTTTGTATGAATTTCTTCGAATGCAGCCCTTTCATCATGGGCGGAGCCCCCGGGATCTGATCGATCCTAGCATCATATGTCTCGAATTTTTTGTCGTTGGCTTCGACTCGCTTTGTTAGTTCCTCGAGCAGCTGAGCAATTTCAGGAGTGGTTCCTGATTTTCGCTCGTTCGGTTTCACTGTGTCGGGTTCTGTTCTTAGGGTTACTTCTCGAAGAAGCGGATTGGAGTTTGGATTACTCCGCATGTGAGTTTGGCTCTGCAACTGAGCTATCGCTACTTGTTGGGCTTGTAGTATTTCGAAAATCATGCGCAAGCTGACCCCGATTTCCCCCGTGTTGTGGGTGTCTCGGGCTATGGGTCGAGCGCCACCCTGAACGCTTCTTTCCTGCTCGGAACGTTGATTCGCTTCTAGAGCTATTCGTGAATTGATATCTACTGGTACTTCGGCTCAAATTTCGGTTCCTCGATTCGAGCCTTGTTGACGTTGTTGGGTAGCCTTTCGGCCACGGGCATCATGTTGTTGGTTTCATCCTGAAGGCCGGCTTCAAGGTCGATTGGGAGAGCCATTGCCGACATGAAGTTGTAAGCTGGAGTCTGCTGTATATTTGTATCAAATAATCACTTGTTATCCTTAGCCCCACGGTGGGCGCCAAATTGTTTACCCGAAAAATCGGATAAAGTAAAATTTATATATGGTTCTAAGGGCAAGTAGATTCTTCTGATATAAGAATAACAATGCACGTATTTATGTTGCGAAAATAGGAGATGATGAACAAAGATATTAGGTGAACTTAGAAAGATAAACACAAAGAATTCTTAATCTCCTCTGCCCTCTCTCTATTACAAACTCCTCCCTGCTTTATAGCCAAGGATTGCTACTTTATCTATAGCAACATAATGGAATAAATATTACTAGTGGAGGACCCATGATGGTATGTCTCCTCCTTAATTCCCGCAAAGATTCCCTCCTTTGGTACGGTTGTAATAGCTTTTGTCTGTGAGCTCGATACCGCTTCTAGCTCGATACCGAATCGGAACCTCGGTCTTGATTTCGAGCTAGGTGGTCACTTTCGGGCATCGATGCTCGGGACCTGTATCGACCGATGTTACCTCGTTCGAATCGAGCGCCCGGGCTCGACGCCCCAATCTCGGAATACGCTCGGGGTTTCCATGAAAGCACCCCTCGATTGAAATGCCATCCTCGATCGACCTTCACGACTGAGGATCGGTTTTAACCGTATACAGTGATATTTATCTGCAGTTTGCACTGCTTTGTCTTCTCCGCCATCGTTCTTGACTATCGTGCAAAAGTTTTAAAAGCATCTTACAGATAATCTACCTCACTATTTATAGTCATTTTGCATTCCAAATGCTCTACTGCTTTGATTTTAATTTTTACTTATAAAATTAATATTTTTTAATCCATTAGAGATACAGAATTCACCTAAAAAGTACATTGACGAATTGTTCAATGAAGCAAGTATTGGAATAAATTGGTGGAAGAACCATTAAAATGGATCTAAATCCCTATCATTGATTAATATTTCATTTTTAGGAACCTATAATTTGTTTATTTTATTTTATAAATGCAAACATTTTTTTAAAATATTTTTTATGTTTTTTTAAAAAAAATTATTCATATTAATTTAGGGTACAAGACAACACGCGCACACTAAAACTAATTTAATAAAAATACAGTGTTAGTTAATATAAGGAACTGCTTGGATGCAATATGTTTAGCGGGTCGCATTAGATGCTATGTTGATTGAACATTTAAAATGTAGCATGTGACAACGTATAGCAGACCTCTTTATAATGGTGTCTTTGTTCGGAGTTTTTTTGCAGAAAATGACTGTTATACATCTGTAATAACATTTTACATTTAGATATTATTTGATTATTATAGAAAAAAGTTACATAAGAAGTCATTTTTTCAAACTTTTTATTTTAGAAAATTATATATTCAAATTAAAAAACTCAAAAGATATTCATATTGCATTAGTTAAAATTTTAAAAGCTAATACATTAGTTATAACTTGTTTCATAGATTCCAATATTTTCATGGCAATATAATGCTTGAATTGCTGAAGATCTCCATCCGAACTTTTAGTAAATGATATCTGATAGATTTTCTTTGAAGACAGTCTAAGAGATTAGCAATTGAATCTTCTATCTCAATGCAAGTAACAATAGATTGAGGTTCTTCGTCAGCACTTTTATTGACACCTTCTGTCTCCACAATCTCTTGTTCTTCTGCTCCAATGGCCTGTGAGATAATCTCTTCATCACTGAAAGTTTCAACGACACGAAGTGTTATATCAAACTCCATACATTCGGTGGCATCCATTAATATTGAAGTTATGAAATGGAATTTGGGCTACAAGTGATTATGCACTCTCAACATCCTCAATCAATTTTATGTTTTTGTAATTAATATTGAAATTGTCATCTATAGGTAGGATTCTAGTCTTTCTCCGATACTGATAAATGGTCGGTGTCTTTGTTTACTCATAAAATGATACAGTTGAATTTATACGTGGTTTCTACAGAAGTGAGTTAATTTGATCCTGAAATAATAAAATAATTAAAGAAATGTGCAATACTTAGCCTTGAAATGAAGATAAAATCACGAAAAACAGTAAGTCGGGGACAGAGCTTCCGGGCACAATGGTGATGAAACCAAGGAACAAGAATGTAAAATTGTATAAAGCTTTTAATCGATTATAGCGTAAGTTTGCCAGAAAAGTCGTCTCATTTACAATAATAAAATAGCTCACTATTTATAGCTGCACCTAGGGAACAAGGTCCTAGGATCATGCCCTTCTTTAATGTCAATTATGAGTGCTATTAAAAAAGATGTAACGGTGAGCATAAATGACAAATTCTCTGTAACACTACAGGGTGGAGGATATCTATTGCGTCTTTACGAGGGTTATTCTTTCCGGTGACGGATGGGATAATTGTCTTCGGTTTTAGCTATCCCCTGCCTTAGGTTCCATGTGTCCTTCTTTTGGACGGCCACGTGGCATAGCATATTTTACCCTATACAGATAGTCCCTCTGCTTTCCGGTGACATAACTTTGTGTCACCGAAAAGTTGTAGAAGCACTCTTTTTGGTGGGAATTACTATGATTCCTTCTTAAAAGCTTCTAACGGTTGATTAAATGTACATCTCTCCGCATTTAATGTCCCGGACACGCGTCATCCCACGATTCAGCATAACTTTTGCCAGTTATTGAGGTAATCATGGCCACAAATTTAATCGCCTAAACCTTTACTTATACGCATCAACCTCTTTCATTCATACTCTATAACTCTCCAAACTCTCTAAAAATCTCTTTATTCAACTTGCATCCTGTTCTTCAGCCTTTCTTCAACTCTCTTCAAACGAAAAAGCTTTGTCTTCTTTCATATAATGGCTTCTTCTTCAAAGAACACCAGTTCTTCAAAGAACAAGAACAAAGCCGAGGACTCTGCTCCTCCAATAGTGGGCACCATCATCCCTAGAAGTCTTGTTACAACAAAAGATTTCGAAGAGAAATTTCCTTCTGTTAGCCAAGTACATGGGCCGTTAGCAGATATCCTTCTTCCATCTGTCCTTCCAGCATTTCTGCTGTGAAGGAAGACTGTCATTGCCAGGACCTAGCCATTTTTGCTCCCGACCTGGTGGAGCGTGTAACCTTACCCAAGAAGGATTTAACGTACTTCTATACGTATCCCTTCACTTTGGGGACATTTTCTCTGAGTGGAGAGCTTGACTCTGTTATTGAGGAGTTTTGTATCCACTATCAAGTGTGCTTGGCATAGGTGAGTCTCTCTGTATGGAGGACGATTGCTTGCCTTCGGCGCCTGTGCCAAGAAACGGGAGAGGAGCTAACGTTAGCTCATGTGATGAATCTTTATTTCCCCAAGATCTTCCATGAGGAAATGATCAACTTTAGCAAGCAGGGCCACCATGCATTGTTGTCTAGCATGGATGATGATAACGACCATGTGTGGATGAAACGGTTTGTTTCAGTTGCCACCAGTGACATCATCCTGGCCTCGGCTTCTTTCTTCCTAGAACGGTGGAATCCCACTCGTGAGTATATAGTCTGTTTGTTTCCTTGTTAAAGATCCTTTCCTCATCATTATTAACTCTCTTTCTATTATCCACCTCAGCGGCTCAGTGGGTTCCCCCCAGGGTTGAGGGCCTGAACCAATGGGTTCAGAAGATTTCGATCGTTACCATGCCCAAAACTCACTCGTGGAAAGAAATGTCCCTGAAATATAGGTGGAAGGCCAAAAATTATGGTAATTTTAACTCGTTATGTCCTTACTTTTTCTTATGAGAAAATTATCTGAATCCTTCTGTTGAAATTAGGTCTACCCCAAGGCTCAGTTATTGTCCCCTAGGAGGACATTTTGGCTGATCGTGCTGATGCGGTGAGGCTGCTGCAAAAAGCTTTTTCACAGATAAGCATATTCAGGCCTACCTCTGGTGCAAGTGTTCTTCTCGGAGTCCTCAGCCAGAGAACAAGCAACCAAAAAGTAGGTGTTCCTCTGCGACCGGAGGGAAAAATAAGAGGGCAAAGAATGATGCCCCCAAGTCGTCTCCAAAAGTCGTGGTGACGAGCCCTCCGCCCAGGTCGTCCATTGATACCATGATGATTGAAGATGATGGAGAAGATAGCGAGGAAGGAACTTCTCTACATAGAAGACGAACAGACCGCTCAATCCGTGATGATGTCTCAGCGCTCTGGGGGGAGTTAGTTACACCAGCCGAGGAGGAGTGTTACTCTCTCAGTATCAACCGGATGCAACTTTCTATCCCGGTCGGTGGAACTTGCTAACTATCTGAATCCTTTGGCTTCAGAAAAAGATTGGGAAAAGATACAGGCTATCTTGGGAAAGTGATTGTTGAACAATGCTATGCACAACGCCGCAGCAGTACATTCTTTACTTCCTTTGTTATTTATTTTGCTTTTGCCTGAAAATATCCTAAGTTTGCCTTTATTGCTCTGTAGGCCAACTTTCTTGCTTCCGAGGCCTCCAAAGGTTGGTTCGGGAAAAGGAAGAACTTACCTCCGCACGGGATCAACTTTTGGCCGAGCGGGAGAAAACTGCAGCTCGCCTATCAGAATTGGAAGCCAAAGTTGCTGAGGCCGTTGTATTGGAGACTCGTTTGCAGCAAAGCGAGCAAGAAGTGGTAACCCTTAGCCAAGATATTGGCCCGCTAAGCGTTAAATTTGACGAAGCCAGGGCCAAATTGGCTGAAGTCCATAATGTCGTTTTTGCTGCAACCGACCGCGAGGCTGCCTCCGCTGAAAGATTGACAAACTTAGAGGCAGACTTGAACTCCAAAACTGAAGAGCTTGCTGTTGTTAGGGTGAAACATACCCAGTTGGAGGAGAAGTATAGGAAAACTATAGAGCATAATAGGCTCTTTAGCTCAATTGTCCGTGGCCTTGATGTTAGCCTCAGATCCGTTAGATTCGCCAGGGAAAACCTTTCTACCGAGGTAATCCATTTCAAAGAATAACTTAAGCGGTGAGCGGATTCCCTCGTTGTTGACAAAACGTACGTTATGTACGGCATGAGGAGAAAAACCTTGGAAGAGGCCAAAGCCGGAATCATTAACTTTGACACCGAAATTTCTAAGGCCCTTGAGCTTGAGTTAGCTACTAAAAGTGGTCTCCCGGCAGAGCCTGATTCTTCTGGTTCTTCCATTTCCGAAACGTCGGGAATTGAAAAGGAAATGAAAAGCGAAGATGTTGAAGGCCAAACTGACGAGGGCCAAAATGTTAACCCATCGGCGGATCTACCCACTTCTCCTAGGGTCGCGGACACTTCTCTTCCTCCGGGTTCTGGAGATGCAATAGTTTAGCTTCTCTTTATGTTTTCCAACTTTTGTATCCGTGCCATTTTGTCACTTTATTGTAAATAAAAAGAACCTTTTGCTCAAGTATTATTTGAGTCTTTCTTTCGTTTGAACATTTACGCAAATTTTAACCTTTGCATTCTATTCTTTTTGCTTAAGAGTTTTGTGCAAGTTTTATTGTTTGCGTCTTATTATGTGAAGCCTTGGGTGTATTTTTCTCCGAAAGTATTTTGATTTCGGGCATAAGGTCTACCGAAATCAACCCTTTAACATGAGGGTTTTCATAAGAGAGGGCCTTCTTATGTTTACATTGCTCTTAAAGAGGACGCCTCCTGTTCATTACAGTACTAGCGTTAGAAGTACTTGTTTAACTTTCAAATGATAAAATCAACTCATCGATCAGACAAGAAACAAGATGAAAAATAAAAAGAACTTTATTTTATTCCTTCCATTTTCAAAAAGTACATAAGCATTCGTTATGTTAAGGAGAAATTGCCATTTTTTGTGGCTAATTTGTACTACTTATTTCTACGGGGATGGCCACGCAGTCCCCGGTCCCGATGACACAATTATGTTCTCGGATTTTATGTTTCGTTCGACATGGCAGTCATTGTTGTTGCATTTTCATATCATCCCCCTTCCCCTATGTTCAAATGCGAATTGGAACACTGGGAATCTTGCACCTTCGAGGATCCCACTAATGCATTGCTAGACAATATTCCACTCGGTAACAAACTTCACTTCCCCTTAGGAATTTATGCTATCGAGTAAAAGACTATCTAACATTCCTCTAGTAGTTTGCACCTGTGAACGGTCGGGTACCCTTTGCTTTATAGGAAACTTATTTTCCTAGTGGGAATTTTGCTATAGAACCAAAGATTATCTAACCGCCCCGAAGTGGTTCTTTGCTTGTGTGCCTTGCTATTAAAGGTCGTATTGCTGCCATTGAAACTTTCTTTGTAGTATGCTTTCCGTTGCTGCCTCGTTAAAAATATTGCCAGAAGAATCCAATTGGGATAAAAACGGGATGAAGGGAAAAAGAGTGCAACGCATACTTCCAGTACAAACGATGTTTGTCAGCAATAATATCTCTTGAGGTGTGCCACATTCCAGTTGCTTGGCAACTTTTCTCCATTCTGATTCTCTAACCCGTATGAACCTTTCCAGGTGACAGCTGAAACCCGGTAGGCGCCTTCCCAAGTTGGGACTAACTTCCCTGCTTTGAGTTCCCGGGTTTTTTAAGTAACTTCCCTTAATATCAAATCTCCCACTTTGAAGTAACGAAGGTTGGCCCTTCGATTGTAATATCTTTCCATTCTTATATGTGCCAAGTCTCTGCGCTCATCAAGTAACTCCAAGTTGACCAAAATCGCTTTACTATTCGCTTCTTTGCTTGCCTGGAAATACCTTAAGGTAGGTTCCCATACTTCCACCGGAATTAAGGCTTCTGCTCCGTACACATGGGAAAAGGGAGTTTCCCCCATGCTCGATTTGGCCGTCGTTCGGTATGCCCATAAAACTCTGGGTAGTTCCTCAGGCCATTTATCTTTAGCTACTTCCAACCTTTTCTTGAGGTTTTGTATAATTACTTTGTTCGTTGACTCCGCTTGATCATTTACTCTCGGATGATAGGGTGAAGATGTGATCCTATTTATTTTCAAATTTTCAAGGAACTTTGTAATCTTTGCACCGAAAAATTGCAGCCCATTGTCGCATGCTATCTCTTTTGCTATTTCGAACCTACAGATTATGTTTTCCCAAAATAAATCCACCACTTCGCGTTCGCCGATCTACTGATAAGGACCTGCTTTCACCCACTAAGAAAAATAATTAATTAAAATCAAAAGAAATCCTACCTTATCGGGAGCCGGTGGCAGTGGTCCGACGATGCCATCCCCCACTTCATGAACGGCCACAGAGATATGATCAAATATAGTGGGTTTGCCGGTTGATGTACTAGCAGTGCGTAGCGTTGGCACTTATCGCATTTTTGTACGAAAGCTTTGGCGTCTTATTCCATGCGGGGCCAATAATATCCTGCCCTTACCAGTTTTAACACTAAGGAATCTGCTCCTGAATGGTTTCCCCATATCTCTTCATGGACCTCTCGCATAATGTAATTTGCTTCGGATGCTGCCAAACATCGAGCCAGCAGGCCTTGGAAAGATTTTATGTACAATTGTCCTCCTTTAAAGCTATACCGTGCTACTTTAACACGCAGCGCCCGAGATGCCTTGGAATCTTCGGGCAAGTACCCGTGCTCGAGATAATCGATAATCTCATTCCTCCAGTCCTAGACCAAATTAGTAGTATTTACCTCGTAATAACTATCTGCATCCAGGACCGAGTGCATCAGTTGTACTACTATCCCGGACTCTAATCCCTTTATTTCTATTGATGAGCCGAGGTTAGCCAGTGCATCTGCTTCTGCATTTTCTTCCCTCGGGATGTGAGTAATCGACCACTCCCGAAATTGAGCCAGCAGAGCTTGAACTTTCACCACGTATTGTTGCATGCGCTCTTCTTTGATTTTGAAGATCCCGTAGACCTGATTTACCACCAGCTGTGAGTCGCACTTGATTTCTATGACCTAGGAATCTAGTCCTCAGGCCAGTTCGAGTCCTGCAATCAAAGCCTCATACTCTACTTCATTGTTAGTTAAAAGGACCATTTTGATGGCTTACCTTAGGGTTTCTCCCGAAGGCATAGTTAATACTATGCCAAGCCCGGACCCTTTTATGTTGGAGGATCTATCCATAAATAAGTTCCAAACTCCCGATGTCGATTCTCACACCATGACTGCCTCTTTGATTGCTAGACGCAGCAATCCCGGACTAAAATCGGCCATAAAGTCAGCCAAGACTTGTGACTTAATTGTAGTCCTTGGTTTATATTTTATATGGAATTCACTCATTTCGACAACCTATTTGGCCAGCCTACCCGAGAGCTCGGGTTTGTGAAGGATATTCCGTAGGGGAAATGTGGTCACCACATCTATCGGGTGATATTGGAAGTAGGGCCTCAACTTCTGAGCGACGACTACGAGAACTAAGGCTAGCTTCTCCAGGTGCGGGTAGCGAGTTTCTGCTCCCGTTAAAATTTTACTAACGTAATAAATGGAAGATTGCGTACCTTCATCCTCTCGTACAAAAACTGCACTTACCGCTACTTCTGATACTGCGAGGTATACCAATAGTGTTTCGCCTTCCATTGGTTTCAAAAGTAATTGAGGGCTTGACAAGTACCTTTTCAAATCTCTTAGAGTGTGCTGGCATTCCGGCGTCCATTCGAAGTTGTTTTTCTTTTTGAGAAGTGTGAAGAAACAGTGGCATTTCTCTAATGATCGAGAAATGAATATGCTCAAAGAGGCCAATCTCCCCGTGAGCCTTTGGACTTCCTTCACACTTGACAGTTGGTCCGGGATATCTTTGATGGCCTTGATCTTATCGGGGTTTACCTCAATCCCCCCTCTGTGATACCAGAAATCCTAGGAACTTACCGGAACTGACCCGGAACGCGCACTTCTTGAGGTTAAGCTTCATGTTATGCTTCCTTAGGATGTTAAAAGTTTCTTGCAGATGCTTAAGGTGATCACCTGCATTCAAATACTTAACGAGCATATCATCTATATAAACTTCCATAGTTTTCCCTATTTGTTTTTCAAACATCTTGTTTACGAGCCGCTGATAAGTGACTCCGGCGTTCTTCAACCCGAAGGGCATCACATTATAACAATATGTGCCAAACTTTGTTATAAACTAAGTCTTTTCCTGATTCTCCAGGTTCATCTTAATTTGGTTGTACCCGGAATAAGCATCGAGGAAACTCATTAACTCGTGCCCGACCGTCGCATCAATCATTTGATCGATGTTTGGCAGTGGGAACGAGTCTTTTGGGCACACCTTAATCATGTCTTTATAATCTATACACATGCAAAATTTATTGTTCTTCTTAGAAACTACTACTATATTAGCTAGCCAGTCTGGATACTTTACCTCTTGGATCGAACCGATATCGAGTAAGCGAGTTACCTTTTCTTTGACGAATTTATTCTTGGCCTCTGCAATATGGCATTTCATTTGTATTACCAGATAGATGTTGGGATCCAACCTTAGCTTGTGTATGGACACATCCGTTGGGATACCTATCATGTCCGCATCCACCAACCAAAACAATCCGCATTAAATTTAAGAAATTCAATAAATTCAGACCTGAGCTCGGGGTGCAGTCATGTCCCCAAGTGGAATTTCCTTTCTAAGAACTCTTCAAACAATGCAACTTGCTCGAGCTCTTTCGCCGTGGATTTTGTTGTATCCATCTCTTCTGGTACCTAGAAATACCTTGGCACATAATAAAATTCTGACGCTTCTACCCCCGGGCTAACTTCATTCAATTTAGGAACTGGCGTTGGTTCCTGTAGTTGCTATGCCGCGTGTTTCTTCCCTTTGCTACTGGAGATCGAAATCGCATTCATATCCCTTGCCGCCAGTTGGTCGCCCCTTATCTGTTTAATTTCTTCGAGTGTTGGAAATTTCAGTAACTGATGATACGTTGACGGTACAACTCTCATCTCGTGCAACCATGGTCTTCCCAGAATAATATTATATCACATGTCATTATCCACCACTTCAAAAAGATTCGTTTTCATCACCCCTTCAGCATTTGTGGGCAACAAAATCTCTCATCGGGTTGTCATGCTCGTAAGGTTGAATCCGGCGAGGAGTTTTGTGGCCAGAATGATGCTTCCGGTGAGTTTAGCTTTCTCCAATACTCTCCATTGTATGATATTGGCCGAACTTCTTGGATCTACTAGAACACATTTGATTTTAAAGTCTAGCATATTTAAAGAAATTACCAATGTGTCGTTGTGCGGTAGCAACAATCAATCTGCTTCTTCCTCCGTGAAAGTGATGTCGTCTTCAGCAACTTCCCGGAGTCTCTTACTATGGATTATCGATACTTTCGTCTTTTTTACTGCCAAGAAGGTGACCCCATTGATTTCATTCCCCCTGAATATCATGTTGATCGTCTGGCATGCAGGATCTTCTCCTGCTTTCAAGGGTTTTGCGTTATCCCGGTTGCGACCGTAGTTGTTCTTATCCCGGTCACTTAAGAATTCTCTGAGATGCCCATTCTTCAACAGTGTCGCCACTTCTTCTTGGAGATGTCGACCGTCCCCAGTCTGGTGGCCATTCGTCATGTGGTATTCACACCACAAGTTGGGACCCATCTGGTAGGAATTAGATCTCATCGATTTCAGGAACCTTGATTCTTTGATGTTTCTCATAGCTGACACCAACTCTACTACATTGACATTGAAATTGTATTCTGATAGCCTGGGGTAGGAAGGATCCCGCGTACCTGACACTTCTTTGTCTTGCAATGATCTATTGTTCTGACCGCAATCAGTCCTTCTGTAGGTGGCGAACTTGTCCGCTGACTGGAAGCCTCTGCCGCTGCCTTCGGTCCATTCGTATGGTAAAATCTGGCCCCTTGAAGACCGTATGCCCGAGTCAAAATTATCTTTTGATTTCTCTATGTTCTTCTCCCATCCTTTTGTCGATGACGGGAAGCCAACCTTATCATCTTCGATCCTTATCTTTGACTCGTACCGGTTGTGGACATCCGCCCAAGTCATTGCTTGAATTTCAAGCAAGCTTTCCTTCAGTTTTCGGGAAGTGTCTGAACTTCTCGGATTTAGACCCGTGGTGAATGCTTCAGCCTCCCATTCATCCGGAACAGTCGGGAGCAACATTCTCTCCTTTTGGAACCGGGCAACGAACTCTCGCAGCAACTCAAATTCTCCTTGTGCAATTCTAAATATGTCATCCTTTCGAGCCTGCACTTTTCTGGCCCCAGCATGAGCCTTAATGAAAGAATTCGTGAACATATCAAAGGAATCTATGGAATGTTATGGTAACAGCGAATACCACGTCAAAGATTCTCTCGTGAGAGTCTCTCCAAATTTCTTCAGCAAAACAGATTCAATCTCATGAGGAGCTAAATCATTCCCCTTCACCGTTGTTGTATATGTGGTAATATGGTCCTGGGAGTTTGAAGTTTCATCATACTTTGGCACGTCGGGCATTTTAAACCGCTTTGGGATTAATTCTGGTGTCGCGCTTGGTTTGTACGGCAACTGAGTATACTTCTTTGAGTTCGGACCTTTCAGCACCAGTGGTACACCCGGGATTTGGACCATTCGAGCGTTTACTTCCCTCATAAACTATAAGAGTTCATTATTGAAGGGATTTTTTCGTTATTGGGGCCGGATCCTCTCCCCCAGCCCCATCGGAGCCAACCTCGCCCCTCGGGGTGTTGTTGTTGACCATCTGTGTTATTTGATTCACGGGAGCGCCGGGAGGAACTGGACCTCGTCTATTCGCGTTATTTAAAGCTCCCGATAGCGCCTGCTTCAACTCCGTCATAACCTTATCCTGCCATGTGAAGTGGCCTAGAATGATCTCTTGTTGTTCTTGTAGGACACTCGCATCAACAACATGCTTCTCTCCAGCATCATCGGGAGTTGCCTCCCGAACATGTTGTGGGTACCACCTGTCGTGGACCGGCGTGGCATCGTTTCCCTCATTGCGGGTGTCACTGACCGAATCCTCGAGATGAGGCTATTCTCCTTAAACCTCATGATTGTGTGTTTTGTTAACACCATTATCTGTCATTTCTTATGATTTTTTGCTAAGATAAATAATCAAAACACGTTAGTAAAAAGGCAAGGATCAACTTAATTACACGGTTGTCTAGGCCCCACGGTGGGCGTCAAACTGTTTACTCATAAAATGGTACAGTTGAATTTATATATGATTTCTAATCAAGTGAATTAATTTGATTTTAAAATTTAAAGAAATGCGCAATACTTAACCTTGAAATGAAGAAACAATCACGAAAAATAGTAATTCGGGGGCAGAGCTTCCGGGCACAATGGTGATGAAACCAAGGAACAAGAAAGTAAAATAGTATAAAGTTTTTAATCAATTATAGCATAAGTTTGCCATAAAAGTCGTCTCCTTTACAATGATAACAGAGCTCATTATTTATAGTTTCCCCTGGGGAACAAGGTCCTAGGATCATGCCATTTTTTAATGTCGATTATGAGGGTTATTGAAGAAGGTGTAACAGTGAGCATAAATGACAGATTCTCTGCAAGGGGCAGCGCACTAAATTCTGTGGAATATTCTTCATTAAATGCCACCAAGCGGAGGGTACTTATTGCGTCTTTATGAGCATTATTCTTTCCGGTGACATATGGGACAATTGCCTTCGGTTTTAGCTATCCTCCGCCTTAGGTTCCATGTATCCTTTTTTTGGACGGCCACGTGGCATAGCATATTTTACCCTATATAGTCTTGAAATTATTCCATGCTTCAAGAGTATTAAATTGTATGTTGAACTTATTGTAATTAGATAATGGTGGCTTTCATTGCACTCATATTTATCAATTAAATGCTTGATGGACTAATTTTTATAGTTGATGTTAAAGTTTGCAATTATGGTATATTTGCGGGCTGAAGATGTGATATCTTATTAAGTGGAATATGATGAAGCTAAATAACTAAATGTTAGGATAACAACACCATTTAAGAAAGCATGATTAAGGCTACAGCAAACACCTTCACACTTACTAGTTGATTTTCGTATTCTCCGATGTTATGAGGAGTAGCATTGTCCATCAATAATAGAATCTTGTTATGTTCATCTCACATTGAGACCAAGCATGTATTACTTGAAAATTTTACGAGTCATCTATACTTTCTTGTTATAAAAATAATTATGCGGTGGGAAGAGGGCATGTCGACATTCTTATAGAAACGAAGCTTAGCAATAATTTAAATCACCAGATATTTTCATTTTTCTATCCATGCAATATAGTAAGTATGAAAAAATAATTTGGTAAGATTTTTTATTATTTTTATGTTCAAAGATTTGACTTTTATCTAAAAATCAATTAACTAAACTGAAGCATTTGAACTTTAAAAAAATTTGAACAAACTAAATTTATTTTATAAAAATGGTATCTTACTCAGAGTATTGCATATTAACATTAGGGTGATTCTGGAGCCACACAATCTTTTATTACATATTTGAAGTTTAGGGTGGAGAATAGGAATGTCTTGGATGGAAGCACTCTTAGCCTCACCATAAAAATGGTAAGACTTGATGGCATGTCATTGATTGAAGCATAAGAGGCACCCACTAAAGGCAGATATTTCTTTTTCTCTAGCGGGTTAATATTATACAAAATCAAAAGCTTTTGTGGTGATGATTGCATCTGTCAAGATGACATGATTTTCCCTTCCTTGACTAAACCAAATATTCTCTACTTTGTCGATATGTTTATTCTTGAATTAGTTTTTATATGAATAAGATATGTGACGTCCCGATAGGTCGTTTTGAGAACTAGCCCATATTTTTGTATTTTGAGGCCTCCGTTAGCTTCGTTTGATATTTTTTGATTTACGTGCATGGTCTGTGTTACTTTTTGAAAAGCTTTTATGTGAAAATTTGAAGAAAATATTATTATTGACTTTAAAAATAATTTGAGTTAACTACGGTCAATATTTTGTTAAAATAATATTGGATCGGTATTTTGACAATTGCGATTGGTCCGTATCACGATTTTGGACTTGAGCGTATGTCCAAAATTAAAATCGGAGATCCCTAGATTGATTTGACTTATTTTGCTGAAAGCTAGTATTTTGAAAGTTTGGAAATTTACTAAGTTTAACCGTAACTTGACTTCAAGACTATCGGGTCCGGATTTTGATGTTGAAACTTGATATATGTCCATATTACTATTTGAAACTTGTCTGCAAAATTTGGTGCAATTCGGAATTGGTTTGACATGATTAGGACGCTTAGATGTGATTCTAGTTGTTCTTGAGTTCCCTTTGAAATTTAATTTATTTTGATGTTTGATTTGTATATTTAAATATTATTTTGGTAATTTGATCGTGCGAGCGAGTTCATATGTAATTATTACACTTGTGTGCATGGTTTGTTTGGAGCCCGATGGGCTCAGATGAGTCTCGGACGCGTTTCAGAAGCGTTTTGGATTACTTGAACTACTAGTGCATTGAACACTTCTGGTGTCTGATGCAAATCTCGCATTTGCAAGGTCTGGCTCGTAATTATGAGCCTCGCTTTTGCGGACAAATATTTGCATTTGCGAGTAGGGCCTGGGATTGGGTAACCTCGCATTTGCGAGGAAACTTTTCGCAATTGCGAACAGCATAAGCTTAGTAATCAATTGGAGGGTTTATGTCTGAGAGACGCTCTATTACTGAATCAATTGGAGGGTTTATGTCTGAGATACGCTATGTTCCTTTGGTTACGGACTGTAGAAGTTTTTTCTTGATATGACAGTTGATTGTATGTGTCATGGATAGGGTCATTATAGATCTTTGGAAGGTTATCGGCCTATTTGGGGATGATCGAAATCGACTTGGGGGTCCCTTGGTATACATAATGCGAATTTATATTCTACACCAGATCAGATATGGTTATTCGGCATAGCATTGCTTATGGATGAGTCTTCGGGCGTTAGATGTTATTCTTGTCGTCATATATTCCATGTATTACTCTATTATGCCATGTGGGTGGTGAGACGGCATGATTATTCACGCGTGTGCTGTGATCCAGTGTAGCTTGTGATATTGCATGAGCGAGATGGCTTTCAAGAAGCCGGTTGTTTGATGCACCTTAGTCGTGCTTGGCCTTTGTAGCGCATGATGCTATCTGTCCCCCCAGGGTTACGTTTATGCACTTGGTGTGCTTGTGGTCGATATTCGGGAATTTCGTGGGTATGAGCAGTTTGGCTCGATAGGTATTTCCTTATTGACTGTTATGTGTGGATCAGGTGGTGCGCCACCACGGGTATAATGTTCGGATCGGGTTGGACCCGCAATAGTATCATGTTGGGTATGGTTCCTTGTATATACCTTGTGTGTTCTATTTCTCATCTTTGTAGTATTTGGTTGGTTATCCTATTCATTACGTGGGTTGGTTAGTTCTTCACCAGAGTTTGCTTTCCATTATTGGTCATATTTGAATTGTGGCTTGTTAGCACATTGATGGCGTCGTATGAGATCTCAGACAATGTTCGATGTCACTTTCTGCACGAGCAGCTTGTACTGGGTGAGACGAGGTTATTGGACCTGATATCAGTGCAATCGGATTTATGTAATGTATATTAAAGATAAAATGTCACTAATCAATTCAGAATGAGGAAATGGTCCTTGTCAATTGGAGTGACTCTATGATTTATTGATTTGGCAGGTGGTTATGAGCTTCTAAGCGTCGCTTTCATCGTTGCAGTATTGAGAGGGTTGGATCAGGGCTTCTATGCATTATGAGGCATATTGCAAACAATAGGTTCGTGAAACTGAAGCTATTGTGGTTGGAGGAATTTGGTATGGGTAAAGGAATTTTGCGGTGCAATGTGTGGTTACAGTACGGGTGCAAGATCATGTTTGGGTTCAGCGTGTTGAGATAGATACGGTGTTCGTATGTTAGAATCAGACCTGGTAGAGAATTTCGGATGTTGGAATTTGGTTATATGGCTTGTGGGCTAAGGTAGCACGAAGGATCTTCAGTCTGGCTCGAGCTAATGTGCTCATATGGGTAGTGGTGGCACGGGTAGGTGATTGAGGTGTTAAACAGTGATTTTGGGCAATTCCGGAGCGGTTCTTGGCACGTTCGAGGACGAACATATGTTTAAGTGAGGGCAAATGTAACGACCAAACCGGTCGTTTTAAGCTCTAGCATGTCGTTCGGCGGTTTGAGACCTTGAATAGCTTCACTTCATGTATTATTACTTGCACGTGTAGTCGGATTTGAATTTCGGGAAATTCAGAGTTGATTTGGTAGGAAACTTCTCAATTCGGAAGCTTTAAGTTGGAAGAGTTGACCAAGGTTTGACTTTTGATTAAACGACCTCAGAATCGTGATTTGAAGGTTCCAATAGGTTCGTATGATGGTTTTGGACCTGGGCGTATGTTCGGATTGGGTATCAGATGGTCCGGGAGCGTTTCGGTGCTTATTGTAGAAAGTTGGTACTTTGAAAGTTTTAGAATTTTCTAAGTATGAGTTGAAGTGGACTTTATTGTTATCGATGTCCGTTTTGGATTCCAAGCCTTGGAATAGGTTTGTATTATGATTTGTGACTTGTACGTAAAGTTTGGCGTCATTCCGGAATGTTTAGATATGATTCGGACGCGTTCGTCGAAGTTTAAAAGTTTAAAAGTTTAACGAAAGGTTTTGATCGTCGATTCGTAGTTTTGATGTTGTTTGGTGTGATATGAGGCCTCGAGCAGGTTCGTTTGGATGGGGTCTCGGGAGTCTTGGGTGTGTTTCGGGATGGCTTCGGACAAATTCTCTTTGTTTTATCATAGTTGGTTTCTAGTCTTCCTGGTAAGCATCGCGATTGCGGGTAAAGGCACGCGATCGCGAAGAGTAGCTGGAGCTGGGAAGGAATTTGTGCATCGCGAATGCGGTAGAGGAATCACGAACGCGGAGAAGGGTCTGGGTTTAACCTACGCTAACGCCTTTGGGAGTCGCGAACGCGGAGAAGGATGAGGAGTTGGGGCCTGGCAGGAGTTAAGCCTTCGCGAACGCGGCACATGGCCCGCGAACGCGAAGGGCAGAAATCATAAGGCTTCGCGAACGTGACATGGAGGTCGCGAATGCGTACAGTAATTTTGGGCAGCAGTACTTTTGGCCTTCACGATCGCGAATATGCCCCCGCGATCGCGAAGAGGAAAACCCTTGGCAGTGATATTTTTATTTCGGGACTTAGCCCATTTCTCTCACATTTTCATTTGGTTGGGCGATTTTTGGAGCTTTTGGAGGGAAGGATTTCATCATCTATTATGAGGTAAGTTATTCCCACCTGTTGTAAGGTAAATACATGAGATACATATGGATTTAAACAGGAAATTTGTAGAAATTGTGAGATTTAGAAGAAAACCTAGAATTTAGTATTTTTGGATTTTGACCACGAAATTGAGCATGCAATTAGGAATAAATTATATATTTGAGTCTCCATCTCATTCAGTTATTATATCTTGTTTATTTTATATTCCAGGCAGATGTTGTGATAGGGTTTTATTGTTCTAGTAGATGCTCATGTATTTGTGACACCGGATTTTGGGATATTCTAGTTGATGTTTATGGATTTGCATAATATTGTCATATTTTATTTTTATATCTTACTAACTATTTATTTACCTATGATTTTTAATGTGTTCCTTTACTTAATAAAACTTATGATTTCAAAGTAATAAAATGAACAATTATTTAGATGGTTCACCGTTGGCTTGCCTAACGGTGACATTGGGCACCATCACGACATATAGTGGGTTTTGCATCATGACAGCTTGGTATCAAAGCACTAGGTTCATTTAGGTCTCACGAGTCATGAGCAAGTCTAGTAGAGTCTAGCGGATCGGTACGGAGATGTCTCTACTTATCTTCGAGAGGCTACAGGATTGTTAGGAAGAACTTCCCTTTCTTAATTCCTTACCGTGCGATTTGATTCTATTGAAGCTTATGTCTTCAATTCGTTCCTACTCATTTGAACACGATGATGAGTATTATATATCAATTGGGCATTGAGGAGCTGTGGTGGGGCTACAGGTGTGCTGCAGGATATTTTCTCCTGCGTTATGAGGGCAGACTACTATCGTTACCTCGTGGAAGGGTGTTCAGTTGCTTCAATCCAATATTGGTGTTGCCCACGAATCCAGGGCTATACATAGTGTATTTTGATGATCATGTGTTGTTATCGCGTAGTATTGATGTGAACGGTAGGGTGTTTGTTTATGAGTTGCGGCAGTGAGTGCTTTAAGAGAAGGGTTGTTCGGTTTGTGATTGGAAAATTCGGCATTAAATTCCAGTGCAGGAGATGCAATTGGGCCAGGGATGTTCAGGTTTTGGTTAACGGTGTAGCGAGATTTGACATCTCCGAACTTGGTGGAATTCTTGTTTGTGTTGTAGTATCGTCGTCCTTGTTTGAATGCATTAAGGCTCGTTGGTATGATGGTCTTCATTTATTTGTTTCTTGGGCGCAGTGTTATGAAATGGTACCTAAGAAGCAGTTATCGGAGATGACAGTGTGTTGCGACTTTATAATCGAATCCGAGTTTCCAGTGTTGATGGTACAAAGTGGATGATCCCTGAGGTGGCATCTGTACTTAGGGAGTACGAATGTGACGAGAAGGGGCTTGATCGGAATGTAGGAAAATGTGAATATTTAATTATCATTTTAGGATGCAATATGGCTCCGAGTTTTAAACATATTGTTGAACATTCGGTTGACGTTAATGAATGGATGGATTCTTAAGGTTGGCGAATGAGTGTGGACCTAGGGAGATTAACTGATTTCAAATGGATCTAATTATGGCAGTGGCGTTGGGGGATGCCGATATGAGGTTACACATGTGTGTAATCTCATGTGAGAAGGTTAGGGATTACATGATTTTTGGTAAAGTTCCTACGAAGAGTTCTACTTTTTATCCATCAAGAAGCAAGTATTACGATGTGGGCTTGGATCGCGTGAAGAAAAGGGTGCGACTATTAAGAGGTTGAGAATGCATTTGGGAGCGGTAATTCGTGGCGTGTTATGATTAGTACAATAAGAGCTTGTGAGAAATTTGGCTGAGTAACAGTGTGAGGTAATGGTAGCTAGGGGAGAAGTCATTGTGGGTCCTTGGGTTTTGTGATTTGTGGTTTAAATCTAAGTAGGGGAGCCTTCCGCCGATTATTGGGTCGTGTGATTATGTGCCTTTGCAGTTTTTGGCTAGCGGTACGTCGAAGGATTAGTTATGACCGAGGAAGAGAACACCAGGGTAATTCGAGCAAGGAATTTGATGGATGTGTGCTACATTTCACCTTATTGATGTGTGCAGGTTGTGAAATGATCCAGATTTGATATTGCTTAGTGAAGGTGATGTGCTAGGGAAGAGATTCATTCGATTTCTTCTTCTGGAGGGTTTGTGTGCTAAGGGAACAATAATTGCTAACTCTAAGTCGTGAACATGGTAATTCTTCTCATAAACCTTCAACTGCCGATACGCGTACGCAATCACCCTGCCATCCTGCATCAATACTGCACCGAGCCTAATACGCGATGCATCACAATACACAGTGTAAGATCCCGAGCTCGTAGGAAACACTGAGCTATAGTCAAAGCAGTCTTGAGCTTCTAAAAGCTCGACTCACACTCATCAGACCACCTGAATGGGGCACCCTTCTGGTTCAATCTAGTCAAAGGGGCTGCGATAGATGTAAACTCCTCTACGAAACGGCGATAATAACATGAAACCTAGGAAGCTCCGAATCTCTGTAGTTGATGTAGGTCTAGGCCAGTTCTAAACTGCATCAATCTTCCTAAGATCCACTTTAATGCCCTCGAAAGATACCACAAGCCCCAAAAAGGAAACTGAATCCAACCAAAACTCACACTTTGAAAATTGGCATATAACTGACTATATCTCAAGGTCTGAAGTACAATCCGAAGATGTTGCTCATGCTCCTCTCGACTGCGGAAGTATAACAAAGTATCATCAATGAAGACGATTATAAAAGAATCCACATAAGGTTTGAATACCCAGTTCATCAAATCCATAAATATTGTTGGGGCATTTGTCAAGCCAAATAACATCACTAGGAACTCATAGTGCCGATACCGAGTCTGAAAAGCTGTCTTAGGGACATCCTATGCCCTAATCTTCAAGTGATGATAGATAGATCTCAAATCAATCTTCAAAAACACTTTGGCACCCTGGAGATGATCAAATAAGTCATCAATCCTCGGCAAAGGATACTTGTTCTTGATAATGACTTTGTTCAACTGACGATAATCAATACATATCCTCATCGTACTATCATTCTTATTCACGAACAACACTAGTGCACCCCAGGGCAAGACACTAGTTCTAATGAATCCCTTGTCAAGCAAATCCTGTAATTGATCCTTCAATTCCTTCAACTTAGCTGGGGCTATACGGTATGGTGGAATAGAAATGGGCTGAGTGCCCAGAGCTAAGTCAATACAGAAGTCAATATCTCTGTCGAGTGGCATCCCCGGCAAATCTGCAGGAAACACTTCTAGAAATGCACGCACAACTGGTACTGAATCCATGGAAGGAACCTTCGCAATAGGATCACGGATATAGGCCAAATATGCTAAACACCCCTTCTCGACCATATGCCGAGCCTTCACATAAGAAATATTCTTGCTAGTTGAATTTCCAAGAGTCCCTCTCCACTCTAATCGAGGCAACCCCGGCATGGCTAAGGTCACCGTCTTGGCGTGATAGTCTAATATAGCGTGATAAGGTGACATCTAATCCATGCCCAAGATAATGTCAAAGTCTACCATATCAAGAAGTAGGAGATCTACATTAGTCTCAAGGCTCCCGATAGAAACCACACATGAGCAATAAACACAATCTACAACAATAGAATCTCTCACAAGCATGGACACATATATAAGAGCACTCAAAGAATCACGAGGCATGATCATATATGAAGCAAAATAGGATGACACATATGAATAAGTTGAGCCCGTATCAAATAGAACTGAAGCATCTCAATGGAAAATTGGAACAATACCTGTTATGACAGCGTCAGATGACTCTGCCTCAGGTCTAGCTAGAAATACATAAAAATGGGGTTGGGCCCCACCACTCTGACCTCCACCTCTCGGGTGACCAATAGCTTGATGGCCTCCACCTCTAATGGCTGACCTCTACCTCTAGCAACCTGACCCCCACCTCTAGCTGGTTGTACAGGCGGTGTAGCAACCAGTGCCGACATAATGGCATGAGAACCCTGCTGAGGTTTACTGCTCGTCCATCTAGGGCAATACCTCCTGATGTGACCTATGCCCCCACATCAAAGCACTCCCTCAGCTGCTGAGGCTGATGAAGATGGGACTGACCCTGATGGCCCAGATAACCACTATAGTAACTCTGAAGCGGTGGTGCACTGATAGGAGATGAATGTGTATTGAATGTTGGCTGCTCAGGACGAGACCCATAAGAACCATGACCGTCTGAAGCACCGTGGGCTACCTGACGGGCAGACTGAATCGGCCTGGGAGGATGGCCTCTACCAAAAAAACCTCTGCCTCCAGATGAGGCACCAATGAAGCCACCGAAATGACGAGGCCTCTTCTTAGATACCGCTCCCCTCTCCTAGCCACGAACCATCTCGATCCGTCTAGCTATCTCTACGGCCCTCTGGAAAGAAATATCATCCCCCATCTCCTTGGCCATCTGAAGCCTGGTGCCGAAAGTAAGATCTTCAATAAATCTCCTCACTCTCTCTTTATTAGTGGAAATCTAGATGGTTGTATGATGGGCTAGGTCCACGAATATGATCTCGTACTGGGTGACGGTCATGCCATCCTACTGAAGGCGCTCGAACTGCCAACAGTACTCGTCTTTCAGAGTGAAAGGAATAAAATTTTCCAAAATAGCTGCTAAAACTGACCCCAGGTAAGTGAAGGTGAACCAGTTGGTCTTCTCCGCTCAAAATGCTGCCACCACCTCTTGGAAGAACCGATCATCTGGAACACTACAAAGTTGACCATATTGGTCTCAACAATACCCATATTGTGCAACACCTCGTGGAAACTGTCCAAGTAATCCTGTGGGTACTCAGAGAGTTCACCACTGTAATGAACTGGAAAGAGCTTGGTGAACTTATCCAACATCATCAATCCCTCAGAAGACATCGCGGGCCTCTCCTCATGCCATTTATTAACTACGGGTTGAACTAACCCAACTGCTGGAGTTGTCAGAGTCTTGGTATTTGGGATACATCTGCTCCGTAGTGTGAGTGGCGGGAGTCTATGCTCCTCCCCCAGCCTGAGAGATGGCTGGTGCCATAGGGAATACCTTGATCTGAGCCACACTCTCTATGATTCCAACTAAGCGGACTAGAGCTTCCTAAAGTACGGGAATGACAATGAATCCCTCTGGGACCTGCACGGGTCCAACTGGTGCGGTCTGAGTTGGGACCTCTTCCTCATGATCAAATCGAGGCTCCACCATGGGTGTTGTTGCTCGCGCTCTAGGCTGAGCTCTACCTCTACCTCGTCCCCAGCCTCAGCACCTACCCCTACCCTTGGTAGTGGCTGCAACAGGGGGATCTGGATCCTGCCCAGCTATAGACGTTGTACGAGTTCACACCATCTGTGAGAGAACAAGAGTAGAATGGTTCAAACTTCAATAATGGAAATAAGCCGCACGATAGAGAATAAATGAAGTGAAATCTTTCCTAAAGCCTTATAGCCTATAGAAGATAAGTACATACGTCTTCGTACCGATCTTCTAGACTCTACCAAGCTTGCTCATGACTCGTGAGACATAGGCAACCTAGTGCTATGATACCAACTTATCACGACCCGAAATCCCACCTTCGGGATTGTGATGGCGCCTAACATTTCACTTGCTAGGCATGCCAAAGTTAGCTAGATTTATTAGTCGGTTTTATCAATTCAAATGAAAATGTTACCAACAACAATCGAATAGTGTGATATATGGTGATAACTACTGAACGACATAATAAAAATACAATCCCATAAACTTGAGTCACGAATACATGAACGTCTAGAGTACTACAGATAATAGTGTGAATAAACACAACTGTTTGAATCTAAATAAACAACAATAATGAAATAGAAGGGGACTTCAGGGCACCATACAATGTGCAGCTATACCTCAAGTCTGCACAAGTAGCTAGATCCGGGCAAATCTCAGTAAGCACTGCTGGGACCACTTACAATAACCTGTACGCAATAATAATAATAATAACAGGAAAATAAAAAATGGAAGTAAAGTAATTAAGTCATGAAAATGAACTCGAAATTCAACTACAGAGAGCCCAGAACAACAAGACTCATAGTCTCATATCACAATGCAGAGGCTAATTCAACATTCACAAACAAGTACCACATATACAATCCATTGCGGCGCGCAACCCGATCCTACCATATCATCATCTGTCCATATCATAATCTATCCTTATTCCACCATTTCAGTTCATTACCTTTCAATTTCCGTTGCGCCATGCAACCCGCTCCCCAAACAATTTCAATTATCTACATAAACAATTCAACAACCATATGTACAAGAATTTATTCATCAAGAGGGTAAATTTACAAGTCAATAAGGAACCGCAGAACTATAAAAGAATCTCTAACAATTCGAAGTTTCAACCTTACCAATTCATCGGTATCTAGCAACTAAACAACTCAAGCAAGTGAAACCATTTTATAGATCACAACAAATATTACAAAACAATAGGACAAGTAAAACATGTGATAATTAAGGTATGCAATGAAAGCAAGTAGGGACAAGTAGCAAATAAGCATGGAGTCATGGGATGAAAAAACAAATCAAGGCGAAGGAATAATTAAATGACAAGTAATAATTATGGCATAGAAGTCAAATAAAGGCATGAAGCAAGATATATCATGAAATAAATAAAAATATGAAAATACGTGTTACACCCCATATTTTCGTACGTGAAAGTACGCCATAAGTAAATTGATTGAAGCTCGTAAATGAGATGGTACATCCCGCATTTTCGTATGTTAAAATTTCGTCGTAAGCTAATCGACGTAAGTTCGAGAATGAGATTATTTTGAGATTATAAGCATTATGCTATTTCAAACAAGTGATGAGTAAATTCGTGAAGGTGAGAGAGTAAGCAAATCAAACAAAATGAATTTTCGTCAAAGTTTAACATGTTGGGATAAAATACGGCCCGAGCTAAAATACCCGGTATTTATGGACTAGTGCCATACAAGGTATCACATGACCATGATAGTGAGGTGTATAAGGTATGTTAAAAGTGAGTAGTATTTTAAGTAATTTTAGATAATTCTTAATTATGTGGTTAATCGGATAATTATTAATTTTAGTGGGAGATTAACTATTAATTAAGATGATTGGTGTTTAATTATTGGATAAGGATATCATCCTTAACGTGGCAGCAAACCACCCAAATATATATATGACTCTTAAGTCATTATTAAGTAGGTGGCAAGACTAAAGGTAAAGGAATGTGGTTAAGCCGCCATTCCATATTTAAAACATCTCCAACTTAAGAATCTGAAAGCAACATAAGTCATTATCTTGAGAATCATGAAAGCAACGTATCAGTCACTATCTTAAGAATCATGAAAGTAACGTATTAGTTTTAATCTCCATGGACCAACAACATTGGATGCTAAGCTTGCTAACGAATGTTTCCCTACTTCGATATGCCGTTACGTGCTTTCGCAAAAGACGTATGTTAGAGGAAATGTCAAGAGAATCGGTTCAGGTATGTTAAGGCTATCCCTTCTTTCTTTTTGGCATGATCCAAATGATACAAACGAAACAATCAAAATACATAACTTTCATAAATGACTCTATTCATAGAGGTACTAGGGGTGTCTATATTCTTGATTCCCCATGTGAATTATTATTATATCTTCTGTTCACGGGTCTCAGAAAAATACGTATTTGATAAAGTTTATCTGAAAGGCATATTGATTTTATGATATTCCGAGAAATCTTAAGTAACATATTTCTTATGCATTTTATACATTTATACATGTACATTTACCCATGACCAGATGGCGTTATATACGCGTATATTATATGTATATGGGATATGAGAAAAGGTTATGGCGTTATATACGCACCACCACCTGATCAGCTGGTATACGTTGATGATTTGCCCACAATAGCCGAAATGATATGATGGGATGCCCTCAGAAGCATGATGATGTTATGAACACATATACCTATGCACGATATGACATTTATACGCATATGCACGATATTATAAAAATGAAATGATTTACAGAGCTATGTAGTCGTACATGTCGAGTCTTTTACTCCATGTTTCTCTCATGTCTATTATTTACTGATTTTCATTCCTTACATACTCGGTACATTATTTGTACTGACGTCCCTTTTGCCTGGGGATGCTATGTTTTATGCCCGCAGGTATCGATAGACAGGTCGAGAGTCCTCAAAGTAGGCAATCAGCTCAGCGGAAGATGTTGGTGCACTCCATTTGCTCCGGAGTTACTTGTTTGGTCAGTATGATTTAGATGTGTGTTGTTTGGTATGGCAGAGCTCTGTCCTGACCTTTATGATAATTATGTATTCTTAGAGGCTTATAGACAGATTCCGTGTACGTAAAATATTGTATGGTCTTGTCGGCCTATGTTCAGTGTACGAGTGGTTATTTTGGTCTTAGAGGTCCATATGTCTTATGTATAAGTTGCTATTACATGTTGTATTCTACCTATCTTACAACACCCTCTCAGGCTCAATTATCTATGATTGTATGATATATAAAGATACATCATGTTGGTACTCGGTTGAGTAAGGTACCGGGTGCCCATCGCGGCCCATCGGTTTGGGTCGTGACAAAAGTGGTATCAGAGCAGTTCTGTCCTAGGGAGTCTACAAGCTGTGTCTAGTAGAGTCTTGTTTATGGGTGTGTCATGCACCATACTTATAAGAAGGAGGCTACATGGTATTTAAGACTGTCACTCTTTCTTCTTACTCTAGATCTTGTGGTAGAGCTCAGTTGTAAGAACTCAATTTCCTAAATTCTATCTTATTCATAGTACGACGATACTTACATCCAGAAAGATGGTTGGTAAGAGATAGAGATGTGGAAGAGTTGAGTTAGAGGAACTCGAGTTTGCATCATTCCTATGATGTATAAATGTGAGGTCTTCAGCAGAACATGTGTGTACCTTACGTGTAAGCTTCTTGATAAGGAGCCTTAAGGCAAGAATATCTATCCACCTCTATGATGAAAGGCAATGAGAGATTCAGAAGATAGATACAAGCTTTAACAAGTAAAAAGAGCAAGATGAGAAAGGTACAAGGTACCCAGTTAATGAAGATTATTGATATTTTCAACTCCTGTAGAAAAATATAAGCATTGTGACTTACCTTTAACAGTAACAAATGTATGTAGAATTGGCCACACCCATCTCAGTTATACCCTATTGGGGGCTAACATGTGTAGTTTAAGAAAAGGACAGGATATTAGGATCCGGCTGGGGTTCGAGTAACCAAAAATGGTAAATGGATTTTTTGTGTTAGTTGACATTTCCGAAGGATATTACAAAGATTCTAATAGATCTCCTTGTGAGGCACCCATATGGTGCACTCTAGAATATTACAATTAGATGTGAATATTAGCATGAAAAAAAATCAGAAGATAGGCACGGAAAACCTGGAAGGGATAAATATTACCTTAGTGTGGCTCGCGTCCCTAGTAGAGCGAGAATGTTAAGCAACCCGAATAGCCACTGGATGGAGAAAAGGGGAACTAAAAGTAAAAGAATGTCTTGTTCAAGTTTTCAGAATAAAGTGATAGACATAAATGTTAGCGGGAAATAAGAAAAGAGTTAATTAAGCATTATGAGTAAGATATGATACATGATGACAACGATAGATCAAAAGGATGACAGTATTACAGAGTCTATAGCCAATTGAAGGAAAATACGAAAGGTGACAGGTATTGAGACAACAAAAGAGTATAGGCCATAAAGTCATATCCTTATTTCAAGAAATAAGTTTGTGACTCCAACGCGACTACCGTAAGGAAAAGTTAGACCCCAGAACAATAGAAATCAGTATGGGCTGGTGAACAAGATAAACTAAACATGAATTAGGGACTTAGTGATTGGATAATAGTCAGCATCATGAGAATTTCAAATTTTGTTCCGGCGATAATAGAGTGGACAACAGAAGATGATTCATGAGAAATTTAGAGAATGGTCATTCAGGAAGACGCTTCCCTAAAGCAAGTAATGTGACCAAAGTTAAGCTTAATAGACTGCATGTTTCAGTTATACTAAGTGTCACCCTCGCGAATAAGGAATTTTCTTATCCTTGATACAGAAGGATTGCCGCAAGGCGAGTAAGGGTCATCGATGATTTGAAAAGACGCCAAAGATGAAGAGGTAAAATATCTATTGGTAGATCCTCGTGGCTCCAACTCCTAGTACTCCCCTAAAGGGGGAAATATGGAGTGATGTGGCATTAAGTCAGAATTAAGTCGTTCTAGTAACTATGGATTAATAAAGGAAGAATGTGATAAGAATGAGAAAGGGATAACATTGTACTTATTCAAATCCTACAGATATGCTACGATTCCAGAACATTATGCAAACACGACGTCAAGGAGAGGAGGTAAGGGTTCCTGCCTGAGATGTTATTGATAGATAAGTCTCCAGTGCGGGACGTAAGTTAAGATAAAAGAAATGACCCATGAAAGATTACGTAAAATATTGATATGAGAATGAGCCAATGAGTAGTTGGTAGTTGATTCAGGAAGAGCCTTGTTATGGCTAGACAAGAGGATACAGACAAATCAACAGATTGTGCAAGATAAACATAGTGAACCTCAACATGGGGAATTCAGTCTCGCAGATATGACATTGTAATACTTGAGAAATATTCAGATAGGAGTCGGGGTAGTTAAAGGTACCGTATTAATGTTATGGAAATAAAAGATAGTCTCACTGGGAAGACAGTCAAAACTTCAGTTCAGGAGCAACCCTACAAGCACAAGGGCGTGAAAATAAGTAACTACAGATAATTATAGGTAAGGAAGAACATCAAAAATTCCGTCAAGTATACGATGTAATAAGCTCGTAGCTTCACAAGAGTCAGAAAGTCTTCCCTAAGTACTACAACGAAAGACTAGCTGAGGAAATAAGGAAGAAGGCTTTGACCTAAGCACAGTGACCTAAAGAGGAAATGGTCATGTAAAAATAGTCTCACTACAACATTGTATGCACTCCATGAGAAAGTAGCACCTACCATGGCTAAGGAACGGGAAGAAAAATTAAAAGTAATAATCGAGACCATGTGAGTTGCACAAAAATTCTGGCATGTGTGGGAACTAATATAAACTAAGTATACACACAACAAAGGGGCAGAAACACCAGGAAAAGTAATAGCTTACGTTTAAAGGAAGCTCAGAGGGAACAAAGGGGATTATGCACTTAAGACTTCAGAGTGATATCCATGCACCATATATGTTGACATTTATACAGCCGTAAAAGACTCCGATATAAGTTAAAAGAAAGAATTGAGCCTAGGGCATAGACAAAGGATTGAATTATCAGAAGATTGTATCATGGATATTCTATAGTGCCCATGAAAGGCTAAAGTAATAACTAATACCGTGAGCCACAGATCAGAAGATAGCTTAAGCCTACATAAAGGCTGAACAGAAGGAAGGGGAAACTAAAGAGTTACAACAATGAAGTAAATCAGGAGTCGGATTATTGGACCCTAAAAATTATAGAAATCGTGATTGAGAACATTGCAGGATCGCTCTTAATATCAGAGGTACAAGAGAGATAGTATAGTAGCCATATTCTATAATGGTCTACGATAAAGTCAGTTAGAAGAGTACCAGCCTCATAAGAAGTCAATATGAAGCTCCCACTGGAGTGTGTATGCACCAGAGGTGCAAGTATTATAATAGAGCTTCAAGTCGCGGATGTGAATTATACCTATGTGGAAGGGAGGTCATGAAAGAGATAGAAGATGTTATGCGAGATTTTAAGGTAAGTAAGGTAAAGGTGAACAACGTACGAGATACTCAAATGCAGAAGATCGTGAATAGTTCATACTTAGGATAGAAGGCTAGAAGCGCTGGGATTCAGTATCCAGGAATGATAGCATCGTCGTCAGTGGCATATATCTTCCAGCATATGGTTGCTAGGTACCGAGAGGCCTAGTTAAGAGAGTAAAGAAGAGTTTGAGATGATGTGATGTCTCGCTTGATGTTCTAAAATAACACAAGGAAATCTATGGTGCAAGCAAGTTGAAAGAAGGTTGCGAGTAGCATAATTAGATATGTGTAGGTCGCAAGATAAAGTATGGTAAAGCGACAAGGTTTTAGGAAGATAGGAGTAAGGATAAGAAAGGGTGAGTGAGAAGGTGATGAGAATGGATAAGTCCTTAGGATTAAGCCCATGAAAGCAAGAGAGCTTATGGTTTCTCTAAGTTATAGAAAGCTCAGTATAGCCTGAATGAACTCAAATGAGTCTAAGACTAATAATATTTAAAAGAGATGGAATGTTTCCCTCGTAGTAAAATGAGGGTATACTTGTGATAAATGAAGGATGACGTTTGGACCTTCGATTGAGTGATGATTTGAAGGAATTTCATGAATTGTACAGGATTAAAATACCCACGTAAGTGAGTCACATTGGGATGCTATAAAGTACGGTTATTGAAGTACAGTATCGCCGCTAAGTGGATCAGGAAAATCACTTCGAATATTCCTCGATGCAATGTAAGCCCTATTGGCAATGTTTTACGTAAGAAGTTTCAAGATATCAGTGGTAGATTGTAGATCAACATTGAGGTAAATCAATAATGGATGGATAGAAGTTACAAAGTACGAAATGAGATATGGAAATATTCGTAAGTTCGACAAAGTACTGACCGAAGAACTTCAATACACCTAGAGATGCCTAGAGGGACATCTTATCATGTTTTGTATATGTTCCCAAAGTGAGGCCTAAAGATTGGCTAAAAGCCGAAGGGAAGAGTCGCATAGGAGCACATGCAAGGAAAAATTCCTACAGGATGCATAGCAGAAGGTAGCAAGAGTTACGAGATTGAAAGAATTCCAACCACAGACCGTGATGTGAGAAAGAGGCCTAAAGGAGGGGAATGCCCTGGCCTTTGTATTTATTCAAAGAACAGTTGCCTAAATGGCAAGGAGAATATTAAAGTATTTGGAAGACATAAGTTATGAAAATGATAAGTGCATCAGTCAACATTCGAAGACGAATGTTCCAAAGGGGAGAATGATGTTACACCCCATGTTTTTTCATACGTGAAAGTACACCATAAATAAATTGATAGAAGCTCGGAAATGAGATGGTACATCCCGCATTTTCGTATGTTAAAATTTCGTCATAAGATACTCGACGTAAGTTCGAGAATGAGATTATTTTGAGATTATAAGCATTATTCTATTTCAAACAAGTGATGAGTAAATTCGGGAAGGTGAGAGGGTAATAAAATCAGAGTAAATGAATTTTCATCAAAGTTTAACATGTTGGAATAAAATACGGCCCGAGCTAAAATACCCGATATTTATGGACTAGTGCCATACAAGGTACCACATGACCATGATATTGAGGTGTATAAGGTATGTTAACAGTGAGTAGTATTTTAAGTAATTTGAGATAATTCTTAATTATGTGGCTAATCGGGTAATTATTGATTTTAGTGGGAGATTAACTATTAATTAAGATGATTGATGTTTAATTATTGGATAAGGATATCATCCTTAACGTGACAGCAAGCCACCCAAATATATATATGACTCTTAAGTCATTATTGAGTAGGTGACAAGACTAAAGGTAAAGGAATGTGGTTAAGCCACCATTCCATATTTAAAACATCTCCAACTTAAGAATCTGAAAGCAACATAAGTCATTATCTTGAGAATCATGAAAGCAACGTATCAGTCATTATCTTAAGAATCATGAAAGCAACGTATTAGTTTTAATCTCCATGGACCAGCAACACTGGATGCTAATCTTGCTAACGGATTTTTCCTACTTCGATATGCCGTTACGTGTTTTCGCAAAAGATGTATGTTAGAGAAAATGTCAAGAAAATCGGTTCAGGTATGTTAAGGCTATCCCTTCTTTCTTTTTGGCATGATCCAAATGATACAAATGAAACGAGCAAAATATACAACTTTCATAAATGACTCTATTACTAGAGCTACTAAGGGTGTATATATTCTTGATTCCCCATGTGAATTATTATTATATCTTCTGTTCACGCGTCTCAAAAAAATACGTATTTGATAAAGTTTATCTGAAAGGCATATTGATTTTATGATATTCCGAGAAATCTTAAGTAACGTGTTTCTTATGCATTTCATACATTTATACATGTACATTGACCCATGACCATATGGCGTTATATACGCGTATATTATATGTGTATGGGATATGGAAAAAGGTTATGGCGTTATATACGCACCACCACCTGATCTGCTGGTATACGCCGATGATTTACCCACAGTGGCCGAAATAATATAATGAGATGCCCTCGGAGGCTTGATGGTGTTATGAACACATATACCTATGCACGGTATGACATTTATACACATATGCACGATATTATAAAAATGAAATGATTCACCGAGCTATGCAGATGTACATGTCGAGTCTTTTACTCCATGTTTCTCTCATGTCTATTATTTACTGATTTTTATTCCTTACATACTCGGTACATTATTTGTACCGACGTCCCTTTTGCCTGGGGATTCTGCATTTCATGCCTGCGGGTCTTGATAGACAGGTCGAGAGTCCTCCAAGTAGGCGATCAGCTAAGCGGAAGATGTTGGTGCACTCCATTTGCTCTGGAGTTGCTTGTTTGGTCAGTATGATTTATATGTGTATTGTTTGGTATGGCGGGGCTTTGTCCCAACCTTTATGACAATTATGTATTCTTAGAGGCTTATAGACAGATGTCATGTACGTAAAAGATTATATGGCCTTGTCGTCCTATGTGTATTGTACGAGTGGTTATTTTGGTCTTAGAGGCCCATATGTCTTATGTATAAGTTGGTATTACATGTTGTATTCTACCTATCTCATGGTAGCCTCTCCGGCTCAGTTATCTATAATAGTATGATACGAAAAGATACGTTATGTTGGTACTCGGTTGAGTAAGGTACCGGGTGCCCGTCGCAGCCCATAGATTTGGGTCGTGACAATAAGTATCATGACGGCATATATTCAATCATCTCCTCGCATATACGCCATTTCCCCACATATTTCACATAACACATAATTCAAGAATTCCTAATTCCCTAAAGTTAAGGTTACACCCAACACTTACCCCACTCCGCAAATCAATGTAATTAACCAACCACGGCCTTGAATTTTGAACAAACCTCCAAACCAACCAAATCTAGCAAATTATTGATCAAATAATTCTAAATAAGCTTTAGAACTACCCATTAATGAAAGATGTTCAATTTTGTTCATTTTTGAAAAAGTCAACAAAAGTTAACTTGAGGCTCGTTTGGTCAAAATCTGAGGTTCGGATCTAAACCCGATTACACGTTCACCCCCGAGCCCGGTTATGTAATTTGTTTCAAAATCCAACCTCAATTTGAGGTCTAGATATCAATTTTACAAAATCCCAAATCCCTAATTTATACCATGAAAATCCTAAACTCGATGTTCAAATATCATGAAAAGTAATGGGGAATTGTAAAGATATGGATTAAAGTTACGTACCAATGAATTTGGGAAGAAGAGCCTCTTGAAAAATCACCTCTGGAGTGTTTAGGGTTGAGAAATTGTGCAAAATGAGCTAAGTCCCGATTTTCTCCTCTTTTACCCAGCTGCGAATGTCGCAATTGCAAAGTATTGTTCGTAATTACGAACATCGCAAATGTGAGACAAGGGTCGCAAATGCGAACCGTGCGTCAGAAGCCCAAAAGTTGCAATTGCGATAAAATGATCACAAATGCGAAGATCCCCCCTTCGCAAATGCGACCAATATCTTCACAATTGTGGCCAATATCTTCACATCGCAAATGCAACCAAGTGATCGCAAAAGCGATCCTGTAATGACCCAAAACCCACTATAGGTTGTGATGGCGCCCAATGTCGCCGTTAGGTAAGCCAACGGTTAACAATCTAAATAATTGTTCATTTTACTACTTTGAAATCGTAAATTTTATTAAGTAAAGAAATTTACGCATTAAAAATCATGGGTACATACATAGTTAGTAAGATATAAAAATAAAAGATGATAATATTATGCAAATCCATGAACATCAACTAGAATATCCCAAAACCCGGTGTCACAAGTACATGGGCATCTACTAGTACAATAGAACACTACCACAACATCTGTCTGGAATATTAAATAGACAAGATATAATAACTGAATAAGATGGAGACTTTGTGTGCTGCGAATCATAGCATATAATGCAACTAGTGTGGGAAATGTATTGTGTATTGTGATTCCCTCCTGGAGGGAAGCAAGAGGAAGGTTTCTAACTAACCGGGTATGCAATTTGCTGGTGACTCAGAGTTGATAATGGGTTTCTTGTGCTTGTCACATGATGGCATAATAGATGTGGTGTGTTGTGCGGGATTAGGATTTACATGTACAAGATGACAATTCAGTCTTGAAGAGAAGGTAACGAATGTTGGATAGCATGGTCAGTTTCAGATATTTCGATGAATGTTATAACTGCTCGGTAATTCCTAAGAAGGGTGCGCATTTCAGAAGGCGCATTGTGTTTTGACTTACAAATGATTCGTTAGTATTGCGGTACTCGCCTGGTTGATAGATTAATGACATTCAAATTAATGCTATATGGCACGGAAGAATTATGAGAGTATTCCTCATGGAATAATCATGCATGAAAAATGTGTTAGTCATTCGAGTGCTGGAGTTGGGATCAGTTACGGTGATTCATGTGTTCGATGAATTTGGAGACTGGGAGTTCTCAGAAGTATATTGTTTCGATGTTGCGACCTATTTGAGGTGGCTATTTTATTTAAAACTCGGTGGAGGCACTAGTTGCGTTAATTATTTGTGATAGTTATGCGCTATGAGTGCGCATATATGTGAGGTTTGAGTCCATGTGCGGGCATTAGAGCAAGTATTCATACTCGGAAGAATGCTTAGGCTATTATATGCCTAGAGTTGACTGTTAATCATAAAGTTATAACGTTTCCCATATTCGTACCTTTGTTGAGAACTATCTGGGCTATACTTGAGGTTACAAAGAAGATGATTCCCTAAATAAATGGGGTAGTTACTAATTCTGCATTAAAAATTGCCGATTTGAAGTGTGATAGCAGACTTTGCACATGCTTACGCTATGGCGTGTTGTTTATACCAGTCCAGGAGTATGAGAATCTTATTTCATTATCATATACAAGTGTACTTGTTTAATTGCTCCTGTATGATATGCTAGGACTGGAGGCCTGTGACTATGCCGGGCGATTCATATTATTGGCACGTGAGTTGTCCGTGCCGTGTGTGGGAATTTTATTTCTATGATAATTTATCTCATTCATTAATTTCCTTCCTCTACAATTGTGCACACGTGCCTACGGATATTCTCTTCATGAAATTTGAGGAGTTGGTTGTAACATTGCGGTTGTGGTGGTGCTTGTGGAACTTGCAATACGGTTCTCTTCCTTGATACATCTCCCATATTTGGGTACACGGAGTGCGCAGTGGTGGATTAGGTTATATTGATGTGGCGTGGTTGTGGGATAGTTGCGTTTAATAAAATAAAGTCGTTGGACCTAGAATGGGTACTATCATGCTTGATTATGGTATATTCAGGAGGATAATATTGAAAGTCGGCTTAGGAGAGGATTGTGGTTCTGGTTGGGGCGAGAGAGCTCCATGACTAGTTGATCTGATGAGTGATTATGAGTTTTTGATTGTTTCTTTCATCTTTGGCAGTGTACGAATGTTTTGGAATGAGGTTCTGATGAATGTGGGGTTTTATACTAGTACTTGGTTGGTTTGAAGTAGTTACTGTGATCAGGAATGGTGCTACGAGCGGGCCAGTCGTGTAATATGCTGGGTGATTATATTCGTGATTATAGTTATAGCTCGATGTAGCTTGTTCAGACTCATACAGTGTGTAAATGTAAGACTCGTGTCTTGAAAAGAAATTCTGAAGGTTGGGAATTGAATTCCAAGGTTTTTGGGCTAAGGTTAAATTAAGGATTTTCAGTTGTATTGTGTTGTCAGACTTATGTGGAATCGGGTGACGTGGGATCACCCCCGGGTACGTGCATGGTAAGATGGAATAGTGATTTAAAGGTTTAGGAACAACTGTTGGCACGTTCGAGGATGAACGTATGTTTAAGTGGGGGAGATTGTAACGACCTGACCAGTCGTTTTGAGCATTTACGTTCCTTTCAACTATTTGAGGTCTTGCATAACTTCCTACGAGGTATGATGACTTGTGTGAATTGTCGGTTTTGGTTTTAAAGTATTTCAGAGTTAGCTTGAAAGAATGAATTTCATGTTGGAAGCTAAAGTTGAAATAGTTGACCGAATGTTGACTTATGTATAAACGACCCCGGAATAGAGTTTTAATGATTCCAATAGCTCTGTATGGTGATTATGGACTTAGGAGCGTGTCAGAAAAATTATTTGAAGGTCCGTAGCAGAATTAGGCTTGAAATGACGAAAGTTGAATTTTTGGAAAGTTTGACCGGGGGGTTGACTCTTTGATATCAGGGTCGGAATCTGATTCCCAAAATTGGAATAGGTTCTTTATGTCATTTATGACTTGTGTGCAAAATTTTGAGGTCAATCGGACTTGATTCGATAGGTTTCGGCATCGAATGTAGAAGTTGGAAATTTCGTAAAAGACTAAAGTTCAAGTGAGTTCGCATAATACCCAACTTCAAATGAGAATAACTCTCATGATACGAAGTTTTATATGGTGTATTACCTATCAAATAAAAGATCTTTGAGTCTAGTTTCTAACTTTAACTCACCATATAGTCCCCTCAGCAATTGTGCCAATGCGCCAAGATGACCACTTAATGTACATGCCTCAGTACCTGCACATTAGTGCAGAACTGTAGCGTGAATATGTAAATCAACGCATACATAGTAAGTATCTAACCTAACCCCGAAGAGGTAGTGACGAGGGGCCGACATTGACACTTACTAGTGGTCAAATAAATCAAATATAATAAGGTAGACAAGTATGAAACATGGTAAGTAAACAGTGAGAACCAATATAGGCAAATAATGCGGTCTACAATAAATAGTCACATCTCAAGTCAGGAAACTCATGAGTACGCGGACTCCTTATCAAGTATTTCGTACGATTCTGGCGAGGCGAGCGACCCGATCCCATAAGAGTTTTCATAGAACTGCCGAGGCGAACGACTCGATCCCATAAGAATATGATACATGATATTGCCGAGGCGAATGGTGAATATGTTACTCTGCCGAGGCGAACGGCCCGATCCCATAAGAGTGTGATACATAATCCAGTTGAGGCGCACAACCCGATCCCATAAGAATATGATACATGATACAGCCGAGGCGAACGACCCGATCCCGTAAGAATATGTTACTCTACCGAGGAAAACGACCCGATCCCATTAGAATATGAAACTTTGACGGGTCACTGACCCCACTCGCGAATATACGTGTGAGTTATAAAATTCAAGAAAACTTATCGGATGAATATTCACAATGCGGAAGAAGTCCGTAAAGGAAAGTACAATTTCCACGGCTAATCAAGTAGCTCATCAAGTATCTAAAATAGCAAGTCTGATACTTTACGCGAGTCTAGTCTCAAGCTAAATGTAAAATAAAGCATTTAAACAGGTAAGAATAACTCAAATAGTACAATTAAAGTATGGCGTGAGTCTAAGTCTACCCGGACATATTCAGGAATTCTAGCATAGGCACGGACACTCGTCACCTCATACATGCGTAGCCCCCACAACATGTAGCACATAAGAAATATAACACCTACGGGGTAAATTCCCTCTCACAAGGTTAGACATGAGGCTTACCTCGCTCCAAACTCCGATAACCAGCTCCAACACCTCTCTAACTCCTCAAACCAATGCCCATCGATCCGAAACTAGTCAAATAACGTGCAAACCAATACAAATATACTCCAATACTCATAATTAATTAATTTATAATAATTTCCAACTCTGCTCGAAAAGTAAACAAAGTGAACCCTCGGGCCCATGTACCCGAATTTTGAAAATTTTCAAAGATAAACATTACCCATAACACCACGAACTCAAATTTGAAGAAATTTGAAGATAAACATTACCCACCCAAGTCCAAAGCCCTCATACGAACCTATTGGAACCTTCGAATACCGATTCCGAGATCGTTTACTCAAAAGTCAAACCTTTATTAACTCTTCCAATTTAAAGCTTCCGAATTGAGAAGTTTCATGCCAAATCAACTCCGAACTTTCCCAGAATTCAAATCCGACTACATATGCAAGTCATAATACATGATGTGAAGCTATTCAAGGTATCAAACCGCCGAGCGGCGTGCTAGAGCTCAAAACGACCGGTTGGGTCGTTACATTCGCCCTCACTTAAACATACGCTTGTCTTCGAACGTGCCAAGAACCGCTCCGAAATTTTCCCAAGATAACTGTTTAACACTTCGTTCACCTACCCGTGCCACCACTACCCATATGAGCACATTTGCTCGAGCCAGACTGAATATCCTTCATGCTACCTTAGCCCACAAGCCATAGAACCAAGTTCCAACATCCGAAATTCTCTACCAGGTCTTATTCTAACATACGAACACCGTATCCATCTCAACACGCTGAACCAAAACATGATCTTGCACCCATACTGTAACCACACAATTCACCACAAAATTCCTTTGCCCATAACAGCTTCCTTCAACCACAATAGCTTAAGTTTCACGAACCTAATGTCTGTAATATGCCTCATAACGCATAGAAGCCCTGATCCAACCCTCATAATACTGCAACGATGAAAGCGATGCTTAGAAGCTCATAACCACCTGCCAAATCAATAAATCATGGAGTCACTCCACTTGAAAGGGAACATTTCCTCATTCTGAATGGATTAGTGACATTTTATCTTTAATATACATTACATATATTCGATCGCACTGATATCAGGTCCAATAACCGCGTCTCACCAAGTACAAGTTGCTCATGCAGAAAGTAACCTCGAACACTGTCTAAGATCTCATACGACGCTATCAATGCGCCAACAAGCCACACTTCGAATATGACCAATAAGGGAAAGCAAACTCTGGTGAAGAGCTAACCAGCCCGCATAACGAATAGGACAACCAACCAAATACTACAAAGATGAGAAATAGAACACACATGGTACATACAAGGAACCATACCTAACATGATACCGTTGCGGCCCAACCCGATCCGAACATCATACCCATGGCGGCGCACCACCTGATCCACACATAACAGTCAATAAGGAAATACCTATCGAGCCAAACTGCTCATACCCACGAAATGCCCGAGTATCGACCACAAGCATGCCAAGTGCATAAAACGCAACCCTGGGGGGGACAGATAGCGTCATGCGCTACAAAGGCCAAGCACGACTAAGGTGCATCAAACAACCGGTTTCTTGAAAGCCATCTCGCTCATGCAATATCACAAGCTACACTGGATCACAGCACACATGTGAATAATCAAGCCGTCTCACCACCCACATGGCATAATAGAGTAATATATGGAATAGATGATGGCAGGAATAACATCCAACGCCCGAAGACTCATCCATAAGCAATGCTATGCCGAATAACCATATCGGATATGGTGTAGAATATACATTCACATTAGGTCTACCAAGGGAACCCCAAGTCGATTCTGATCATCCCAAAATAGGCCAATAACCTTCCAATGATCTACAATGACCCTATCCATGACACATACGATCAACCGTCAAACCAGGAACAAACTTCCACAGTACGCAACCAAAGGAACATAGTGTATCTCAGACATAAACTCTCTAATCAACATCTGAACCAAAATCTTTATACCTGATTTCCATCTCTACCACATAAATGGCTGAAACGTCATACTTATAAAATCATCCCGCGGGAGATACTCCCACGACCTTCCGCACCAGGTAGCAAAATCTGCACATCCATGGCTACCAACCATATTATTACTGTAATGAAAATCAAGAATCCATAAATTATTACACAATGCGTCTTCCACAAAACTCCATTCTCAGGCGACACAACAATAGCGCCAACATACTCTGAACATCTGAAATCTCTCCCTAGCTCTTCTGAGCTCGTGACATTCCTGTCAAACTGGATTACAACCTTGATCCTCAAATTTGAATTCCATACTGCTCACATTACCTATCATGTTACTACGCGAGAGTATGAGAATTTCATCATAACTCCTGAACCACCAGTAGAATAAACACTTCATCGGCTAGAACCTTTCACTTAACTCATTTTAAAAGAAGAATCAGAACACACAACTTACTTCCCATAGCCGCAAAAAACATTGAACTCAAGTTGTGTTCTAAACCACCATAACTCTTTCGGGACTCATTTACACATAATTGAAACCATCAGAATCAAATACCTCCAAATCAATAAAATTACAGAGGCTGTCAAGCCCGCACATACAACCACGAAACACCTGTATTGCCTTACCACACCGAAGGAACCGATCATTTTCTTAACCACACCGATCCAAACCACTACTAGGCTGACTCAACTTCTTCTAATTATTTTTCTTGACTTGCCTTCAGAATCAATACCTATATTCAATCACATAACGGATCCCAATAAACACTCATCACCATTGACACAAATCATGAGACCACGTTGTTTCAGTACCCATAAGCTATTTCATGCCCTCCTCATCCAGTCTATCGTAACTCCAACTGATACACCTGGGCTAATTAGATCTTCTGCGAATCCAAAGCTATTTTTCCTATTTTTCTAACACTACACCGCATACCCGATAACATTCCTAAAAATACTCCAAGTCTCTTTCACACTCCGCTGCAAAACTAATTCCTTAGCCACATGACGAACATGAAAATACTTAGGCACCGCACTTTAATTCTTGAATCCACTAGAACCATCATTGAGAGTTGCCCACTGTGATCTAGTTCAGAATATATAGCTAACAACCGGAGAGGATGGGGTGTTGCGGATGCAGGGTCGGATTTGTGTGCTCAATATGGATGGGCTGCGTTAATTGACTCTTGAGTAGGCCCACAGTTTGTGGTATTCCATTCATTTGGATGCCGCCATTATGTATTAAGATTTGAGGCAGCATTATTGGTGGGGAAGAATAAAGAGAGGTATAGTAGAGTATGTGGCTCGGTGTTTGAACCAGCAGGTGAACGAGCATCAGAGACCAGACGGTTTGCTTCAGAGACTTGAGATTCCCGAGTGGAAGTGGGAGCATACTACTATTGATTTCGTTATTGGGCTCCCACGAACTTTGAAGAAATTTGATGCAGTATGGTTTATTATGGATAGGTTGACCAAGTCAGAGCATTTCATTCTGATGGCAGCTACCTATTCTTTAGAGCGGCTGGCTGAGATCTATATTTGCGAGATTGTTCGTCTGCACGGTATGTCAATGTCCATTATCTCATGTTTGGAGGGTTGTACAACATGAGTTAGGTATGTGGGTTGGTTGAGTAGAACATTTCACCCCCAGCGGGACGGGCAGTCCGAGCGCACCATTCAGATCCTAGAGGATATGCTACACGCATGAGTTATGGATTTTGGAGGTTCTTGGGATCAGTTCTTGATGCTTACGGAGTTTGCCTACAACAACAGCTACTAATCAAGTATTCAGATGGCTCTTCCTTATGACTCCTTATATGGGAGGCGATGTCGTTCTCTAGTTGGTTGGTTTGAGCCGGGAGAGGCTAGGTTGTTGGGCACTGATTTGGTTTGGGATGCCTTGGAAAAGGTCAAGATGATTCAGGATCGGCTTCGTACAGCACAGTCTAGGCAGAAAAGTTATGCCGATCGGAGAGTTCGTGATGTTGCATTCATGGTTGGAGAGAGGGTTTTGCTCTGGCTTTTACCCATGAAGGGTGTGATAAGGTTCGGGAAGAAGGGAGAGATCCTGAAGAGAGTTGGTGAGGTGACCTACAAGCTTTCATTGCCACCTAACTTATCAGCAGTTTACCTGATGTTCCATGTTTCCATGCTCTGGAAGTATCATGGTGATCCATCCTATGTATTAGATTTCAGCTCAGTCCAATTGGACAAGGATTTGACTTATGAGGAGGAGCTGGTGGCTATTCTAGCACTGCATGTCCGGAAGTTGAGGTCTAAGAGTTATCCTTATGTTAGAGTGTAGTAGAGAGGCCAACCGATCGAGGCAGCTACGTGGGAGTCTGAGTCCGATATACATAGTAGATAACCCCACATTTTTACCAGTCCAGGTACTTTTCTATATCCGTTCGAGGACAAACATTTCTTTTAGAGATGGAAAATGTGACGATCCGATAGGTCATTTTGAGCACTAGCCCTTATTTTCATATTCTGAGGCCTCTATTAGCTTCGTTTTATATTTCTTGGTTTGTGTGCGTGGTCCGTGTCGCTTTTTGTAAAGCTTTTATGTGAAAGATTAAAGAAAATATGGTTTTTGTCTTTACAAATAACTTGAGTTGACTACGGTCAATATTTTATGAAAACAACCTCGGATCGGTATTTTGTCAATTCTGGTATGTCCGTATCGCGATTTTGGACTTAGGCGTATGCCCGAAATTAAAATCGGAGGTTCCTAGATTGATTTGACTCATTTTGGCGAAAGTTGGTATTTTGAAAGTTTGGAAATTTCCTAAGTTTGACCTTAAGTTGACTTCATGGCTATCGGGTTCAGATTTTGATATTGAAACTTGGTATAGGTCTGTATTACTATTTGAAATTTGTGCAAAATTTGGTGCAATTCGGAATTGGTTTGACATGATTCGGACGCTTAGATGCGATTCTAGTTGTTCTTGAGTTCCCTTTGAAATTTCATTGATTTTGATGTTCGATTTATAGATTTAGATATTATATTGGTGATTTGATCGCGTGAGCGAGTTCATATGATGTTATTACACTTGTATGCATGGTTGGTTTGGAGCCCAATGGGCTCTGATGAGTTTCAAACGTTTTTCGAAAGAGTTTTGGATGACTTGAACTACTGGTGCATTGAACACTTCTGGTGTCTAATGCAGATCTGACATTTGCGAGGTCTGGCTCGCAATTGCGAGCCACTCTTTTGCGGACAAATGTTCGCATTTACGAGCAGGGCCTGGGATTGGGTAACCTCACATTTGCAAGGAAATATTTTGCAATTGCGAACAGCATAAGATTGCTTTTGCGATCACTTTGTCGCATTTGCGATGCCTAGCAAAATAGGACTTCTTCACAATTGCGAAGATATTGGACGGATTTGCGAAGGTGGGATCTTCGCATTTACGATTATTTTTGTCGCAATTGTGACTTCTAGGCTTCTGAGGCAGGGTTCACATTGCGACCTTTGTCTCGCATTGCGAATAAGATTTCGTAATTGCGACATTCGCAACTGGGTAAAGGAGAGGAAAATTGGGACTTAGCTCATTTTACGCCATTTCTCAACCCTAAACACTCTAGATGCGATTTTCCAAGAGGTTCTTCTTCCCAAATTCATTGGTAAGTAACTTTAATCCATTTTTTTTTAATTCCCCATTGTTTTTCATGAGATTTCAACATCAAATTTAGGATTTCCATGGTAGAAATTAGGGATTTGTGTAGAAATTAAGAATTACATAATATTGAGTTAGACCTCAAATTGAGGTCGGATTACAAATTACATAACCAGGCTCGGGGGTGAATGGGTAATCGGGTTTTGGTCCGAACCTCGGGTTTTCACCAAGCGAGCCCAAGGTTGACTTTTGTTGACTTTTTCAAAAGTGAACCTCTTTCATTAATGGGTAGTTCTAAAGCTTATTTTGAATCATTTGATCGATAATTTGCTAGATTCGGTTGGTTTGGAGACTTGTTCAAAAGGCAACGCCGTGGTTGGTTGATTACTTTGATACGCAGAGTGAGGTAAGTGTTGGGTCTAACCTTGACTTAAGGGAATTAGGAATTCTTGAACTGTGTGTTATGCGAATTATCTGGGGAAATGGCGTATTTACGAGGTAACGAGTGTATATACGATGTCATGAAACTTATTTCCATGTTTTCGTTTATTTCATGATATATCTTGCTTCATGCCTTAAATGTTACATGCCTTTATTTGACTTCTATGCCATAATTATTATTTTTCATTTAATTATTCATTTGCCTTAATTTGTACGTTCCTCCGATGACTCCATGCTTATTTGCTACTTGTTCTTACTTTCTTTAATTGCATACCTTAATTTTCACATGCTTTACTTGTCCTATTATTTTATAATATTTGTTGCATTCTGTAATGTGGTTTTACTTGCGTGAGTTGTTTAGTTGCTAGATACCGATGAACTGGTAAGGTTGAAACTTCGAATTGTTAGAGATTCTTTGATTGTTCTGTGGTTCCTTATTGCCTTGTACATTTACCCTCTTGGTGTAGAAATTCTTGTACATTTGGTTGTTGACTTGTTTATGTTGATAATTGAAATTATTTGGGGAGCGGGTTGCATGCCGCAACGAAAATTAAAAGGTAATGAACTGAAATGGTCGAATAAGGATGGATTATGATATGGACAGATGATGATATGGTGGGATCGGGTTGCGCGCCACAATAGATTATATATGTGGTACTTGTTTGTGATTGTTGAATTAGCCTCAGCATTGTGATATGAGACTATGAGACTTTTTGTTTTGGGCTATATGGTAGTTTAATTTTGAGTTCGTTTTCATGAGTTAATTGCTTTACTTCCATTTCATGTTTTCCTGTTATTATTATTATTATTGCGTACAGGTTATTGTAAGTGACCCACCTTAGCCTCGTTATTACTTCGTAGAGGTTAGGCTCGGCACTTACAGAGTACATATGGTCACTTATACTCATACTACACTCTGCACTTCTAGTGCAGATGCCGAAGTTGATCCCAGCTGCGCTTAGTGAGATTTGCCCGAATCCAAATACTTGTGGAGACTTGAGGTATAACTGCACGGCGTCCGCAGTCCTGAAGATCCCTTCTAATTCATTATTGTTGTTTATTTAGATTCAGAGAGTTGTGTTTATTCACACTATTATATGTAGTACTATAGAGGCTCATGTATTGGTGACCCCAATTTTTAGGATTGTATTTGAATTACGTCGTTCAGTAGTTATCACCTTATTTCAGACTATTCGGTTGTTAAAATTTTGATTTGAATTGTTTAAACTGGCTAATAAATCTAGCTAACATCGGCATGTCTATCAAGTGAAATGGTAGGAGTTATCACGATCCCGAAGGTGGGATTCCGGGTTGTTACAAGATATTAGATTAAAAAAATTCTATACATACATTTGGATGCTCATACTCACACAATTTCTTGCTTTGAACATGACTTTGAACAACTTATGCTTTTTTAGCTGTCTCAATATACTTATTCTTATTTCTAAGGATATCACCGATAGATTGATTACTATTAATTGAAAATATCTCTCTCAATTATTCAAGAGCGAGTTTAGGATTATCCTCTTTGTATAGTCATCGCGCGACTTTTTTCTAGCGGAATAGCATGATATTTAGGCCCAATATTATAATGAACACGTGATAAACAATTCTATGGTCCCTTATGTTTGGGGTTGGTTCACGGTGGCCCCTTAAATATATATTCTTGAGCAATTTAGTCTCAGTCAAATACTTAATAAACTACGACTATTAGATTTAACAAAAACTATGGAAAAAATATTTAAACAAGAAATACCTGAAATGTCCCGTCAAATTCCAAAAATCGCAACACAAAAATTGCATCAAGACTCCAAAAATTATATGCAAAGTAGCAGAACTGCACCTTAAAAACTGTACCGGACTCAAAAAATAAATAAAAAGTAATGAAAAAGCAAAAATTGCACCTCCAAATGTGAGTTTATGTTAAATATTTCTTTTAACGGTTCTCATTAATTCTATTGCTCAGAGTTTGTTAAATATTTGAGAGGCCAAAAATGCATATTTTTGACAAACTTGAAGGATCAATACTGCTAAAAAATTTATTTTTAAGGGATCACTTTGTACTTACACGCAAATATAAGAGATTATTTTTTTTCTTTTTCTTGAATATGCTGCATGTGGCGTAAAATTCAAGCTATGACTGATTCCTGTAGGGCCAAATCTCTACACACGCATATAATTCTTTCTCCAAATAAATAGTCCCTCACGCTAACTTTTAAAATAGAGACATTATCTAGTTTGATCTTTCAGAATAAAATACTATTAATATTAGTTAATTCATAAAATACTATTAGTCTTAGCCAAATGCTATCGATATTAGCCCAATTAACGATATGTATGCTTCTCCTTCTCTTTAGTCTACCTTCCTCATCTTTCCTCTTTCTCCTTCACGTAGTCAATTAGAAAAAAATAAAAATAATTCTTAAATCTATATAAAAATGCATGCCTAGATAATATAATGAACGTAAGTGCCAAATTAAAGCTCTTCCAATAAAACTTTAATATAGTGCTAATATAATACAACTAGGGTTACATACGTGGTCTTTCACTTGAGCAACTAGTGATTTCTATAATCAATTGAATGTGCTATATTTTTATATCAGAAATTAATTTCTTAATATTGTACATGGAGCAGCCATACAAATATTGTACATGCGGCGGTAGTTGTGGATAATATTAGTCTTAAGATAAATCCATTTATTTGATACAGTTGCTTAGCAAAATAATTTGAAGAGCGAAGAAGATGAACTAAAACTCCATTGGAAGCCATTGAACCTTGCTTAAACTTGAATTCAAAAATTAGAATCTAAAATTAGAATTTGTTTCAAGTGGGTGTTATTAGTATAGATTGGATACATTTTAAGGAGTTTGAATCTTCATTTTGGGATGATTTGATGAAATTTTAAGGTGGTTTTAATTAAAAATATGAAGTAGAAGATAAACATGGAAGAAAATGAAATGTGTATCCCACATGTATCGAATGCGTATCTCTTGTATATCCCATGTATATCCAAGTACACGTGTGTGTGAGATACATGTTAGATACATGTGTCGCAGAGAAAGTTTTTAAATCGATTTCAAGAATTTTGACTCTAAACCAATCCAAATCACGTTTAATCTTTCTCAAATTTTGTTTATTGCCTCATCCATATATTTTTAATGAATTCCAACCATATTCATTAGGGAAAAAAAACTTTGTTTTCCTAGGTTTTTGAATGTTGCATATTATTGATAATGATTTTTGACTTCAACCGGTCCATTTCATTTCAATTTTTCTCAAATTTGTATATCGCCTCATTTATTTGTTTTCAACGGATTCCAATAATATCAATTAAAAAATTCTTTTTTATCTAGGTTTTTTAAATATTGTATATCATTGATAATATTTTATGATTATTTCTGGTAGCATGACTTAATGGCTACTTACTGGTAAGTAGTATTTATTCATGACTTACTTCTGTAGTTTTCTCTTTAGAATATAGTGGAGCATGGTTGGGCCTATCAACCCGCCCTCTCTAAGCCTTATATACGTTCTATACTCAAAATTTGGAAAAAAATGGAATTGTAATTTGTTTAAAGAAATCGCGAACATTTACATTACTATAAGTCTATACTAAACTTCATTAAATATTGCTCATTATCTTTGTATTCTTTTGACCAAGCTTTGAAACCCTTAGTCAAATTCAGAATATGCAAAGCACCTCCACTTATCTTGGTTTTCAAAATTACAATATTTGATCAAGAAGCAGGATATAATACTACAAAGAACTTTAAATTAAAATATATATATATATATATATATATATATATATATATATATATATATATATATATATATATATATATATATATATATATCCAATATCTATTAAGATTCTTTCCGCCAAATCAGGTAACTGTGTGACAAGTGAAATATTACGAGGAATCCATAAAGAATAATCATGTCAATTTGTTGTGATTCCATAACTTATAATTATGTATAAAGAAATCATGAAAACTACTTGAGCTCGAGAGGTTCAATAATATGCCAAGCATTGGTAAGGGAATGGAACTAATGGAATTGTTGGACGTGCTATTTACAACCATTACACCTATTTAAGGACAAGTCAACCAATCTTTTTTAATCTTTCTCATAATAGAAGATTCCGATGACGTCAGACTACTTGGTGAGAAGGCTCGAAGACAAAGCTGAATTTATGATTTATATTTCATGAGTTTAACTTTTAAAATTTTAGTATATTTATAAAAATATGGGTATATATATATATATATTATTTATCACGATTTTAAATGATTTTCACATATAATTTATATTTCGCATTAAAGGTCTTGGATTCAAATAAACACGATACCGCAATACTATCCGCCAGATGAAAAGAAAAAAAGAAAAAATGTGTGCCGAGGTTTAAACTTGGATTCCTCTTTGAAAAAGAAAAGGGGATATTAAGTGTTTGGACATAAGAATTGTAAAATTTTAAAATAGGGGGAAAAATATTTCAAGTGAAAATAGTATTTGAAATTTAGAGTTGTGTTTGGACATGAATATAATTTTGGGTTGTTTTTGAAGTTTTGTGAGTGATTTGAGTGAAAATTTTGAAAAACAGTTTTTTGGAGTTTTTCAAATTTTCAAAAATTTTCAAAATATATCTCCAAGTGAAAATTGAAAATTTTATGAACAAATGCTAATTTCGGAAAAAAAGTGAATTTTTTTTAGAAAAAAGGGAAAAACTTCTTATGTCCAAACGGGCTCTAAGTTGGTCCCAAGAAAAGCTATTAGCTGGCGTTTGGACATAAAAATTATGATGGGTTTAAAGTATCTTAGATTTATATTTTGATGATCTAACAAACTTATTGTTAAAAAACAGATAAAGGACCTGATGTACACTTGGTATATATCTCTATCAACGGACTCAAGCTAATGTGTGCTGTATGACTTCAGACAGAAAAGAATCAACTCAGGGACCTGATCCCTTTGAGTTTCCCTGAAAGCAGTACGAAGTCAACTCTACAGCTGGAAAGTGATTGTCTGCACTGTATATGCTACAGTGCAGAAACAGTGCAGCAATCACTTCCCATTGGGAAGAGTTTTTTACCAACCAAGTGTTTACATCATCCAAATGATGTCATCCAAAGGATATTAACAAGAAGCATTACAACAAAATATCATTTGAACACTTGTGAAATAACTCAAGTACTCAAGATCTGATAATCAAGCATTGAAGTCACAAGTGCATCAAGAACAAAGTACAACACTGCTACGGACCAGTTCCTACAACAAGTCTTTTGTATGTCCTTAGTTGAGTTGTATCTTTGTATTAGTTTTTCATTGTAATTCCTACTTTGCTTATTTAGAAGCTTTAACTAGGAACCTCCAAAAACCATAAACCCTTAGAGTTTGTGTCGTGACTAGAGTTAGTCATGAGTTGAAGTCTTTGTAATAGGTGTATTGCAAAGTGGCTTGTAATAGATGTATTACAAGTTAGTGAGGGATTAAGAGTTTAATTCCTAGGTTACAATAGGTTGTAATCTAAAGATTGCTCAAGTTGTGAAGTTGAAATCCTATAAGTGTAGGTCGAATTTTTTATCCCCTTGAGTAGGGATTTTCCATGTAAAATTTCCTGTGTCATTTACTTACTGGTTCATTAGTTATTTCTGTAGGAACTGGTATAGGACCAGGTCTCTATACAGTTTGGTGGACTCATACATTCTATCAATTGGTATCAGAGCGGGTTCTTTCTAAAAGGTTAACACCTAGAGAGGATCCTCACCATGGCTGCTCCACCAAACTTCGAGGAAGGACAATCAACCTACAGGCCCCCGAGATTCAACGGCCAATACTATGGCTGGTGGAAAACTCGAATGCATGACTTCATAATGGCAGAAGACTCCGAGTTATGGGATGTTATTTGTGATGGTCCATACGTCCCAACAAAGAAGGTAGGAGAACCTGCTGTAATGGTGCCAAAAACTAGGAAAGAGTACAATGATGCCGACAGGAAAGCTGTAGAAAAGAACTTTCGTGCCAAAAAGATTTTGGTGTGTGACATAGGACCTGATGAATATAATAGGATCTCAGCCTGTCAATCCGCCAAGGAGATATGGGAAGCTCTACAAATGGCACATGAGGGAACCACTCAAGTAAAGCAGTCCAAGATCGACATGCTCACCACTGAGTATGAGCTCTTTAAAATGAAGGATGATAAATCCATTCAAGACATGCATACTCGATTCACTTCCATTATAAATGAGCTACACTCTCTTGGAGAAATCATTCCTAGGAATAAGCTCGTGAGGAAAGTTCTTAGCGTTTTACCCAGCTCCTGGGAGAGTAAGGTGAACGCTATTACTGAAGCCAAGGATCTGCAAACACTGACTATGGACGAGCTGGTTGGAAATCTGAAGACCTATGAGATGAAGAGAAAGAAGGACAGTGAAAGAAGAGAACCAAAGAAGGAGAAGAACCCGGTACTCAAAGCTGAAAACAATGATTCAAGTGAGGAGGATAGCGATATGGCATACCTTACCAGAAGGTTTCAGAAAATGGTTCGAAGGAATGGAGGTATACCAAAGAGAGGTAGTTCCAGCAAACCAAAGAATTATGACCTATATCATAAGTGTGGAAAGCCAGAGCATTTCATCAAGGACTGTCCTCTTCTGAAGCAAGAACATTTCAAGCACAACTCTGATAAAGTAGCCAAGAGGAACCCGGTTCCTGACAAATGCTTCAAAAGAAAAAACGAAGCGGATAATATTGTGAAGCAAGCTCTTGCAGCATGGGGAGACTCCTCTAGTGAGTCTGAAGAAGAAAATGATGCAGGTGATAGCTCCATGTTGGCAGTTAAAAGTGAAGCAAATGAATATGATTCAATATTCGCCTTGATGGCTCAGTCAGACGATGATGAAGACGATGATAATGATGAGGTATATTTTAGGGATGTTCAGAGAAATCTGAAATCCTATTCTCCTAAAAAAACTCATGTCATTAGCTAATGTATTGATTGATGTATATCATAGTCTGGTGAGTGATAAGGATGCCTTAACCATAAAGTTAGGAGATGCTGAGCAGACTAGAGATGACTTGGTTGTTTGTGTAGTTGACCTAAAGGAAACCATAGAAAATCTGAAAAATGAAAAGGAGGTTCTAACAGAAAAAATTGCTAGTGTAGAACATGAAAGAGATGATTTGATGGTAGTTGTAGTTGACTTGAAAGAAACCACTGAGAACCTTAGTAAAGAAAAGAATGCCTTAGTGGAGAAAGTTGCTATCACTGAGCAAGAAAGAGATGATCTCCTAGTAGTGATTGCAGACCTAGAGTAAACAATTGAGGAACTTAAAGCAGACTCTAAGCCTGGAAATTCTGAAAAAGGAAAGGAAATTGCTAGTGAGGCACATATTAAACTTGAAAATGAGCTGAACATTGTGAAAACTAGTTTATGTGCTGAGCTTGAGAAAAATAGGCAGCTTCAAGCAGAATTGGAAAAAGTACAAAATGATCTTGAAAAATCTCTTAAGTGGACTCGGTCCTCATATGCTATTACTGCCATGTATTTTAACAATTGTGGAAACAGGCAGAGAATAGGGTTCCAAAGGGAGAAAGTTCCCTATAACCCTCATAGAAAGTACGTCACTGTACCTGATAACTGGCTTTGTACCCACTGTAGGAACAATGGACATTTCAAGGAAAATTGCCAAGCTAGAGTCCAGTCTGTTCAGAAAAATAAAGTTTTTGCTGAAAAGGTAACTATTGGAAGAGGACCAAGTGCCACTCACAAAAAACGCATGTTGCCTGCATGGACTAGAAGAGCTCCCATTCATCCTTTTTCTCATTACAAGGGACCCAATATTTGAGTTCCTAAATCTAACCCTTGAATTTCTTGTGCAGGGAACAATGAGAGGAAGCAGTCAACAATGGATCATGGATAGTGGATGCTCTAAGCACATGACTGGGAATACCATGGACTTCCTTTCACTGAAAGCCCTGCAAGGAGGGAATGTATCCTTTGTAAATGGGAAAAAGGGGTACATTCTTGGTGTTGGAAAAATTGGAAAGTCTCTCTCACACTCAATCGAGAATGTGTATTATGTTAATGGTCTGAAGTACAGTCTCTTGAGTGTTTCTCAAATTTGTGATAAGGGAAACAAAATGCAGTTTTTGTCAAAGATATGCACAGTTACTAATCTGGTAACTGGTGAAGTGGTACTTGTGGCCAAAAGATACAAGAATATCTACGTTGTTGATTTCGAGTCCCTACAAAGTGGCGACATGAACTGCCTGAAAACTGTTGATAATGATGTCGAGCTGTGGCACAGAAGGCTAGGACATGCAAGCTTCTCTCTTCTGAACAAGTTGATATAGAAGGACCTAGTTTGTGGCTTGCCAAATTCAAAGAGCACAAAGTATGTGATGCCTGTGCTATAGGGAATCATGTGAAATCTTCATTCAAGCCAAAGAATAATGTTAGCACATCAAAGCCACTTGAACTACTTCATATGGAACTATGTGGCCCTATGAGAGTGCCAAGAAGGGGAGGAAAGATACATTTTTGTGATAGTGGATGACTGCTCAAGATTCACTTGGACGCAGTTTTTCAGAACAAAGGATGAGACCTTCGAAGTATTTGTAGCCTTTTTGAAGAAAATTCAAGTGAAGATGGAATCAAAAGTGGGTTATATCATATCCGATCATGGAACAGAATTTGACAATGCCAAGTTTGATGAATTCTGCAGTGAAAATGGCATCACCCACAACTTCTCAGCTCCAAGAACTCCACAACAACTGGCATGATCGGATCCTTTTTGAACAAAACTCCCTATGAGATGCTAAATGGAAGGAAGCCCAAGCTGACTCACTTAAGAACGTTCGGGCACAAGTGCTATGTTCTCAACCATGGAAAGGATCAGCTTGGAAAATTTGATGCCAAAAGCGATGAAGGAATTTTTATGGGATATTCTTCTTAAAGCAAAGCTTACAAAGTTTACAATAAAAGGACTCAGTGTGTGGAAGAAAGTGTTCATGTAATCTTTAATGAGTCCCCTTCATCTGGTGAGAAGAGCAACAAGGATGATCAAGACAGTGAGCCATTGCTGGTTCCAGGATAAATCATTGATATGGCAAATGGAAAGGCAAATATGATGAGTCAAATGAAGGAGACAAATGAAGGTAATGCAACCTCCTCCACTCCAACTCAAGAGGTTGTTCAAGGCTACAATCAGGAGGAAGGGATTGATTATGATAAGACCTTCGCTCCAGTTGCTCGTATGGAAGCCATCAGAATTCTCATTACCTTTGCACCACATATGGAATTCACCTTGTTCCAAATGGATGTCAAAAGTGCATTTCTGAATAGTTTTCTCAAGGAAGAAGTCTATGTTAAGCAACCTCCAGGTTTTGAATATCATGAACATCCTGAATATGTGTTCAAATTGGAAAAGGCATTGTATGGTTTGAAGAAGGCTCCTCGAGCTTGGTATGAAAGGTTGTCAAAGTTTCTCTTAGAAAATAGCTTTACAAGAGGAAAAATTGACAACACTCTATTTCTGAAGAAACGAGGAAGGAACCTCCTCATTGTTCAGGTATACGTTGATTATATTATCTTTGGGGCAACAGCTGACTCACTTTGTGAGGAATTTGCAAAACTCATGGGAAGTGAGTTTGAGATGAGCATGATGGGGGAGCTGAACATTTTCTTGGGTCTTCAAGTGAAACAGTCCACGAAGGGAACCTGTATCAGTCAGCAGAAATACATCAAGGAGCCTTTGAAGAGGTTCGATATGGAAGCATCAAAAGTGATCGACACTCTCATTGCCATTGCCACTCGACTGGACTTGGATGAATCTGGCTCTTCTGTAAATCAAACAATGTATCGAGGTATTATTGGATCCCTCCTCTATCTCACTGCCAGTAGACCAGATATTGTATTCAGTGTGGGGCTATGTGCAAGGTTCCAGTCAAACCCCAAGGAATCTCATCTAAAGGCTGCCAAAAGAATTCTGAGATATCTTAAGGGAACACAGGACCTGGTTTTGTTTTACCCTTCAGGTGACAATTTTAATCTTGTTGGGTACGTTGATGCAGGTTATCTAGTGGACAAGAAAAGCATATCCAGAATGGCTCACTTCCTAGGATCCTGTCTGATTTCATGGGGCACAAGGAAGCAAAACTCTGTAGCTCTCTCAACAGCTGAAGCAAAATATGTTGTTGTAGCTTCTTGTTATGCCCAGCTCTTGTGGATCAAACAATAATTGGAGGATTTTGGAGTATACACTGACTGTGTACCTCTTCTATGTGACAACACCAGTGCACTCAACATGGCAATGAACCTAGTCCAGCACAAGAGAACCAAGCACATTAATGTGAGACATCATTTTCTCAGAGACAATGTGGAGAAGGGGCTTATTTGCATGAAGTTCTGTAGTACATAAGACCAAATTGCAGACATCACCAAAGCTCTGAGCATGGAATATTTTGAGAAAAACAGGATGGCACTGGGGTTAATCAAGCCTAATTGAGAACCTGATTCCCTTCCATATGGCTATGAAAGTTACATTCAGGTAAATCTAGCTAAAGTGTTTTCTGACCAAGCCTAACTCACCTCTATACTGTTGCAGGTAGACACGCATGATGATTATAGAAGCTGAAGAAATAATGCATGAGAGGTAAAAGAGATTGAAAAATCTTTTTCGAAAGACCGATCAAGAACCTGGTTCTTGTACCACAGGTTAGTAGTCTTGTATTTTTTTCATGCATATCTCAAAAAAACAAAATTAACTGTCACGTCATCCACCTTTTCAGACCTTGTATATCACGTCTTTTCTTTCAAATCTTTTCACTTCCCTCTGTAACGTTGCATCTTCCCACAAACCTACAGCCGTTTCAGAACCCGTTTCTCTTCCCTCATAATTATCTTTTCCCTCCTTAAAACCCCTACACCTCATAACCTTAAGCGATCATCTTTATTTCTTTCCACTCTTACAGAACCTTCTACCCAACTATCTACTATGGCTGAAGAGCAAGCAAACCTACCCACCTCTGAAGAGAAAACCCTTGACTCATCCGCCATGTTAGAAACACCACCAAACGTCCCCTCTTCCAGCATTGCTGACCCAGAAACACCCAAACCCGATTCCCTTTCACCCCATATCTCTCTCATCACTCCCTCTGTCGATATTCCTTCCATAAGTGTTGAGGACTCAGAAACACCAAAAATAGATAGTGTTTCTTCTCTGTTGCATGATACTCTCAAAGAACAGAACAAGGATGAAGAAAATAATGAAACTCAACAAGGAAAAGGGGTGTTCGAGGAAGATACTGATCAGTGTGCTAGTCCTCTGGTTACTGTTGTTGCTATGGAACCTCAGGAAAAGGAGGCCATCGAAAACATGTTGTCCATTGCTGCCGAGAGACTAGTGAATGAGGTAACTTCTTCCATGCCTGAGTCTTAGGGGGAAGGGACTCTGCTCTTAGGAGAAGAAGGAACAATGGTGCTCTTCGGATCTTCTGCACCTGAAGAAGCTACTGGGAACCCTGTTGATGAACCCGATCCCCACCCTGAGGAAACGGGTCAGGAATCATCTTCCCAGGTCAGCTTCGATCCTTCTCCATCTCCTCACTTTGATGCTGAACCGTTGGAGTCCATCCCTCCCGTTGTGAGATCTAGTGATGAGGATGAACAGAATAATGTGGTTCTCAGTGCACGCTTTAAGCTTAGAAAGCTCGTGGTCACTCCTGAGCCCCCTCCTAAGCGACCTACCACAAGGTTGCAACAGAATGAGGCTTTTGAGTCTGCCTTGAAGAAAAGCAAAAGGGATAGCAAGAAAAATAAGAAGAGGCTGGTGAAGGACAGGGAAATTATGTGTGACAAAAGTATACCTGTAGTGAAAGTGGATGAGGATTCTCAAGAGGAATCGAGTTCCCTAGTTAAGAGATCTTAGAAAAAGAAACAATCTGTTGAGAGTGCTTCAAAGGAAGCTGTTGAAACATCAAGTAAAAAGTCTGTGAAAGGTAGTATCAAGTCTAAGAAAGTTGTGGAGGAACAATTAGTGTCTGATGATGATATTATGGTGAAATCAAGTAGCAAGGGTAAGTCCATTGAGAAGTCTGGTAAAAGGATAAGGAAGCTGTTTTTGGTTGTTTTGGTCACTAATTATGCCACCGATATGCGATTCGCATATCGGTTATGCGATCGCAGACCCTGTTTCGGAGCTTCATTTTTGGGATTTTTAAACCCGACCTTATTTCATTAAAACATATCCCATGGACCATTTTGATCATATTTTCTGATAATTTTAGAGTGAGAGAGAGGGTCCTAGAGGGAGAAGTGATCTTCATCACATTGCTCTTCAATTCTCACTCAAAAGTTTGAAGATTATCAAGAGAGGCACCTAGGTCTTCTTCCTAAGAGGTAAGATTCTATCACCCAAACTCTTAATTTTAAAATGTAACTAGAATGTGCCATTAGTAAGGTAATTCATGGGGATGGGAGTGCTAACCTTGCATGCATGTATCCTTGTAGTATGTGAAAAGATTGTGAGCTAAAAACGATAGAGAATGGGTTGGGGAAGGATGGAATCCTCCACAAAAAAGGCCTTAAGGCATTGATGCACATCTAGTGTTTGATAATATGCTCAAATGAGCTAAAACCATATTCATTTTCCTAATTTTGGTTCAATTTTGTTATATTGCTAAAATAGATTGAAGTGGCTAATATTCCGGAACATCTTAGATTTTTAAGGAGCTCAATTGATGTATATTGGCCAAACCCCCTTCTTCTTAGAATAGAACCCCACGGTGATCATGTAATTGGAGTAAGTCCTTGATCATTATAGAATTGGCAATTTCAAACATGTTTGTGTTGAAGGATGTAAGTTCAATATTTATTCTAAATGCTTCATCATGTTATCTTGTTATTGAGGATGTGTTAAAAAAATATGGAATGTGTGCTAGAAATATTAAGACTTCATGTCAAGATCAAAATAAAGATTGTTATGCCAAATTGTATGAAAAGTCTATATGTGCCTAAGATTCCCAAATTGTTCATATGTGAATTTAATATCTTGAATGGGAAGTCTTATTACTGTTGATAATGATATTGAATGTGAAAACGGGGTCTGGAACTATGAAATACGGCCAAGTGCCAAGAATGACTTTGTAATCGTAATCACTAGTGCCAATGAATTGAAAGTATATGAAAGAAGTTCGATGTGAGATGATTGACCGAAGAAGGTAATGTCTTAAATGTGATAGCCTAGACGATCAGGCCGAGATCGGACTCCGTATAAGAACACGGCGGTATTGTGAATGAAATTGTGGTAATGTCTCAAATGAGATGACCTAGCCGATCGGGCCGTGATCGGACGCCATGCCGCACACATAGTGTATTATGCCGGAAATTATAATAAAATTATGGTAATGTCTCAAATGAGATGGCCTAGCCGATCGGGCCAAGATCGGACTACGTGTAAGAATACGGAGGTATTGGGAATTATGGAATATCGGTACTAAAGGTCACCCAATCTAGTAATATGAAAATTGTCTTGAAAATATATATGATCCTTAACTCATTGTTTTACTATTATTGGAAGCCCTTATTGAATTCTTGATTGTCCCTCTTGTATTATTATTCATTCTATTGGGTTGGTGTTTAGCTATACATACTAGTGCTATTCGACGGTACTAACGTCCCTTTTACCGGGGCGCTGCATCTTTAAATGGATGCAGGTGGCTACATAGCAGACAATGCAGATCTCAGAGAGTGATGCATCCTCTTCTCAGCGGACTCGGTGAGCCCCATTTCATTCTGGGGTCATGTATTGTACCTTTTATTTATATTATGGTCACTTTTTGAGGTATAGCCGGGGCCTTGTTGCATGCATCATCTTTACTCTCCTTTGTATCTTTAGAGGCTCCATAGACACTATGTGGGTTGTATATGGGTGTTGGAAATATTAAACAAGTTATGTTGTGGATGATCACTTGTTCCCCTTGAACTATAAGAAAAATGCATTTTGAGACTTAAAGGCGCAATGATTAATGAAACGATTCAGGATTGTATGAATGAGATTCCTACTGTATAATTAATGAAATCATGTCTTTTCTTGATCATGGGTTAATTGGGTAGAAAGTATCTAACAGGCTTGCTCGGGCGGGTTCACTCGGTTGAGCGTCAGTCGTGCTTCCCGAGGTTGGGGCATGACAACATTGACAGGACCTTCAAGTTGATCGTTTTCACTGCACAACCAATAAAATAATTAGTTTCTCAAATTCATCCAAACTTTACGTATAAACCTTATCACTTCACTTACAAATTATAATGTGTTGATAACCCATGATGCACATTATCCTATTGATGGTGACTCCCGGATGGACCACTATGATCCAACACACCAAAACTAGGCATATTCCAACTGTCTGTTGGTTCATAACTTATAAAATTCAAATCTGGCTAGTACCCCATGTGGAATATATGAGTGTTAATACAAATTCAATACATAAAAATAAATATTGTAACATAAAGAAAAATTGAAGTTTACCACCCGACTTCTGGATTATGTAAACTTGGGGAGAAATTATATCCTCGCTCCTCATTCGCCCGTGGAGATAAGTTTAGATCAAGCCAAACTCTTTCACCCGGAACCTGTTCGGCTAAAACTGCTCCAAAATAACTACCCGATGATTGAGGGATATCCCTACTTTGCGGAACTCATTATTGCGAACGTCTTCAGCCTTGACGTACATTTCCAATATTTTTGTCACAAGAAGTTTTCTGTGTTCATCCGGGGTCCACATAAAAATTGTCAGAGTTTCATCGTCTTCGATGTTAAACTCAGCATAACAAGCAACCCCTTGCAGAGTAACAGAATACAGATATCTTCCGGTTACTTTAATATTCACCGAACGTTTGCTCACACTCATTTTTTACATAACAACGATACCAATCTATCGTACTCCATTGTAAGTGGCAACTTAACATGACACTATGGAGAACAACTATAGCGTCCTGAGTTATTCTACGCCACAATCTCACCTCTACCCCCATCCTTACCCCTAATATAATGAAACCCTAATTTTTGATTCTTCGGACATTATGACAAAATGTAAAATAACTTAACGAACAAATATTTCAGAAGATTTCAAGGATCCTCAATGGATTTTTACCAAATTCTGAAACTCCTTTAATAAGAAAAAAACAAGTCTGGTGGGGCACAATTATTTGATGTATAGCGCATGCATAACGGGCATTATACCCATATGAAATATTGGTGGGTCAGTTAAGTGCTGATGAATTATTGGTGGGGCCACATTTTATATATAGTGCGGTTATTCACTGTGCTATATCTTAACGGACAAAACTGTCATTAAGGTATAGCGCGATGAATAACCGCGCTATATATAAAATGATGCCCAATTTTTTTTTAACCTATTTGTGTTGCTTGAGTCCAAAAGAACCACACTTTGATTCCGGACTCGGTTTGTGATGATTTTCGTCTTTGTTTATTTGTGGCTGGCTTCTAAAGATTGAATAGTTGCAACTATTAGATGAAGTGTTAACATTTGGATGTTGACAAGTCACACGTGTTTGCATGTTAATTGCTGGATGTGGTAATGACTATTACAATAAATTTCAAGTTACCAATCCAATATTATTAAAAAAAATTATATGTAATTACCTTTTAAATAATCTGTTATACAAACATTTTTATATTGTTAGGAATTGTTTGGTTGACAATATTAAAAGAATTTCAATATTGAATTTCACATAAGTAATGGAGTACAATGTTTGGCGAGCCATAGAGAATAAAATAATTTCAGTATAACCTATTGCGTGTCAGATTGACAATTTGAAATTCACATTACACAGTAGGCGTTTGGACATAAGAAGTGTAAAATTCGAAAAAATTGTTAAAAGTTTTTTCAAGTGAAAATGGTATTTGAAATTTAGAGTTGTGTTTGGACATAAATTTCAATTTGGGTTGTTTTTGAAGTTTTGTGAGTGATTTGAGTGAAAATTTAAAAAAATAATTTTTTTACAGTTTTTTAAATTTTTAAAAAATTTCAAAATATATTTTCAAGTGAAAGTTAAAAAATTTATAAATAAACGTTAATTTCAGAAGAAAAAAAATTTTGGAAAAATCTTCAACCACATTGTATGTCGATAAGTTACATTGGTGATTATGTAAACTTTTTGCGGATATACAAAATAAAGTGTAACATAATGTATAGAAATGACTAAAGACAAAAATGGTCTTAAAGTAATCAATAGTTGCATAAAATTTCTACACTATTACCCACCAGATAATAATTCATTTTATATTATTAACTTAATAATCAATTTATGCATTATACAATAATAACAATAATAACAAACACAGTGAATTTCCATAAGCGAAATTTGAGGAAGGTAATGTATGTGTAAATCTTATCCCTACGCTGAAGGGCGGAAAGATTATTTTTGATAGACCCTCGCTAAAGACAAGATGAAAAGAATTAGTGGCAACAGGTGGTAACAACAATAAGGTATCAAGAAAACTAAAACTAAAACGAAAGAATACAATTAAATCGTAAATAGTACAATCAATCCAAGAATAAAGAGATACTATGATACTGCTAACGATCTGAGAAAAAGAACAGACACGCACGGGTACCTACTAATTGTCCACCTTAATTCTCGATCTTCACATTCCCTTATCAAGGGTCATGTCCTCGATAAGCTCAAATTGTAAAATATCTTGCGTAATCACTTCTCCCAAATACTTCTTTGGCCTACCTCTACCCTTCCTCGAACCCACGATGCCAACCTCTTACACAATATGCATTATAATCCTTATAAAATCAGTTCAAGATTTAAATTATCCTTATAAGACTTATATTATGTCCATTCAATCAATTTAATTGTATTCAACCGAAATAGTATTTTTTTTAAAAAAAAATAAAAACCGAAATAGTCTGATATTTTTTGTTCCTATTGTCTTTACATAAACTTGACAACACAGAAAAAATATTCTCAAGGAAGCAAAAAATCTGACTGCGCCGCCATATTTTGACGCTTTCCGTTAAGTGGCCGACCAGTACCGGAAACTTTTTCCTTTAGGGTAGGGTATGTGGGGCGGGCTCACCGGCATTTTGATAGATACTCGTATAGACTGTTTTATACTTCTTCCGTTTCTTAACATATTTCCTTTTTAGTCCGTATAAAAAAGAATAACCTCTTTTTTTATTTAGAAATAATTTATATTTATGTAAAAATTTATAGCCACACAAAATATATGTGCCTCATTTTACACCACATATTTAAAAATCATCTCTCTTTTCTTAAACTTTGTGCCCCGTCAAATGGGTTCACATAAATTGAAACGGAGAGGGTATCAAATTAGGAATTAAGATTTGAAGTTTATGATCCCGTTTGGACATAAAATTTAATGGAAGATTTTTCCAAAAATATTTCACTTTTTTTTCAAAATCATCGTTTGTTCATAAAATTTTCAATTTTCACTTGAAAATGCATTTTTGAAAATTTTCAAAAATTTGAAAAACTGCAAAAAACTATTTTTCAAAATTTTCACTCAAATCACTCACAAACTTCAAAAACAACCCAAACTGAAATTTATGTTCAAACACAATTCTAAATTTCAAATACCATTTTCACTTGAAAAACTTTTTCACCATTTTTTCAAATTATACAATTCTTATGTCCAAACGCCTACTATATATTCAAAATTTTAATTATTTTAGATTATTAAATTTTAAATTAATAATTTATATATATATTTAATAGATTTTTTAACACAAAACTCTATCTGTTTTAAAAAGATTGTCCTAATTTGAGATATGTGATCTTAAATAAACCATAACATTTGTATGGCTATAAAATTTTTGAAATTTGTGGTCTTAAACCTGCAATAGCATTTGTTTGGTTATAAATACATCCTATTAAGAAAATATTGAAAGTTGTCACTCATTTTGAAATAGACTAATAAGGAAGTAATGACAATCTTTTTGGAATGGGGGGAGTATTAGATTTCAAATCAAAGCTAGTAGATTCCACGAACTCGCAGTGCTGGCCCAAGAGTAAAGCTGCTAAAGCAGCTGCTTTGGGCCTCATAATTTTTGGGGCCCCAAAATTTTCTAACAGGTTATATATTAATTTATTTTTAGAATAATATTTAGTGTTTTAAATGAGAAAGTACAAATTTTCATAGTAAAAAAGTAGGATTAAATTTTTGATCATAAATTAAAAAAAAATATCTTTTTGGGAATCACTCTCTAGACCATAAATTGAGAAAAGATTCGATTATTAATTCATAACTCAATAAAGGTTAAAACCTTAATACAGTCCCACAACATGTATATCTCAAGAGGAATTAAATGGATTAGATAAAATTATTAATAACTTTGCATATCAAAAACTAGAAACACAAAATTTAAATGAAATTGTATATGAATTTTTCCTTTTATATAAAAAAAGGCCCCTCATTGAAATTTTGCTTTAGGCCTCCATATTTATTGAGCCGTCCCTGCGAACTCGTATCTTATGTTCTAACTCTACTCTTGTACTAAATCCTGTGAACTTATCATAATTAAGTGATTGAATTTTATATATATATATATATATATATATATATATATATATATATATATATATATATATATTAACCATAACTTAAAAAAAAAGGAGTATTTTGTAAACACATATTATCTATTTATACATTTAATATTAATATCGGGTGATTCATCGACTTAGAGAAGGCATACGATAAAATGCGGAGAAAGGTGTTATGGAGATGTTTGAAGTTTAGCGAAGTTCCTATTGCATACATTAGGGCTAATCAAGACATGTACGATGGAGCTAAGATTCCGATAAGGACAATGAAGAGGAAACTCGGAGTACTTTCCAGTTAAGATGGGGTTGCATCAGGGATCAACACTTAGTCCATTTTTATTTTCCTTGGCAATGGATGCACTGACACGATACACTCAATGGGAGGTTCTATGGTGTATGTTATTTACAAATAATATAGATTTGATGGAAGATGCACGAGGTGGTGTTAACGAGAGGCTAGTGGTCTGGAGAGAGATTATGGAGTCAAAAAGTTTCAAGTTGAGCAGGCCAAAAGAGAGTATTTATAGTGCAAGTTCAGTGACGTGACCCATAAAGCGGACGTGGACGTGAGGCTTGATACACAAGTTATCCTTAAGAGAGGATGTTTCAAGTACCTAGGGTCAGTTGTCCAAGGTAGGTGTCTTGTCTTGGCCTTCGCCCTTTGTATTGTACCGCCTGGAAAGAAGTTCGCTATCCGTTTTCTTTCCCTACACCTAAAAGTTGCCTTAGTTCCTTTTTTTTAAAAGACCTAAGCTTGAAGTCAATTTTTATATTTCCTTGAAAAAGGGGCTCAACCCACAGGAACTGTTCAGGATATTTTAAAAAGGTAAAATTTTTTAAGGAACTTCATCCTAGTCAATGAATAGTCATCGACTTCCGGGAAAGAGTAGAAGAATGGGACCTATTATGGGACATACAATGCATTACAGACGTATGATCATTACGCTTCAATCGGATTATTCTATTCCACCTCTTAGAAAGAAAACTTAAATAAAAATACTTAATAGCATGACGATAACTTTTATCCCGAGCACACGCTAGAGAAATTGACGAGGATATTATCTCACTATATTGGTTCGGCGTGGATGAAATAGAGGCTTGCATCGGGTATTTTCTGTGATAAGAATGTGCCACCAAGAGTTAAAGGTAAGTTATACATAGTAGTGGTTAGAACAACAATGTTATATGGGGCGGAGTGTTGCCAATCAAGAACTCCCATGTCTAGAAGTTATAAGTAGCAAAAATAAAGATGCTGAGATGGATAAGATTAAAAATGAAGTTATTAGAAATAATGATGTAGCCTCTATGGTGGACAAGATACGAGAAACAAGGCTGAGATGGTACGAGCATGTAAAGAAGAGATGCACTGATACCCCAGTTGGTGGACCTGAGGAGAGGTAGATGTAAGCCAAAGATGTGTTGGGGAGAGTTGATTAGGCAGGACATTTGGCGCATCTTCAGTTAACCGAGGATATGACCCTTGATAGGAGGGTGTGAAGGTCGAAAATTAGGATAGTTGGTTAGTAGGTAGTCGATCGCATCTCTTTCTCGTACCAGTTGACAAAGAGAAACTCACCTCCGAGCGGGATTAATTTTTAACCGAGCGGGATCAAATTGATGCTCGCCTCCCGGAACAGGAAGCACAAGTTGTCGAGGCTGTTGAGTTGGAGGCTCGGTTGTACCAAAGAGAGCAAGAGGTAGTGACCCTTAGCCAAGATGCCGCCCTGTTAAGGGTACAATTTGAAGAAGCCAAGGCAAAGTGGGTCGAGATCCAAAATGTCATTCTTGTTGCTGCCGATCGCGAGGCTGCCTCTACTGAAAGACCGAATAATTTGGAGGCAGCCTTGAACTCCAAGCTAAAGAAGCTGTTGTTGCTGAGGAGAAGCACGTCCGGATGGAGGAGAATCATGCCCGGATGGAAGAGAAGTATAGGAAGGTTGTTGAGCATAATAAAGTTTACAACTCCCCTATCCGTGACCTCGACGTCAGCCCTCAAGCCATCAGATCTGAGCGGAATAACCTTTCGACCGAGGTTGACCATCTTAAGGAAGAGCTTCAGCACTAAGCGGCTTCCCTCATTGTTGAAAATATGTACTCTATGTATAGCATGAGGAGAAAAACCTTGGAAGGGGCCAAAGCGGATGTCATTGACTTTGATGCCGATATCGCCAAGGCCCGTGAGCTGGAGTCAACTGCCCGAAGGGGTCTCCCGGTCCGACCTGATGCGACTGATTCCTCTCATTCCAGTTCTGAGTTCTCGGGAACAGAAGAAGAACTTGAAGGAGATGATCATGAAGATCAAGACCTCGAGTCTGCGGCAGACCCACCTACTTCTCCTGGGGGCGCAGATGTTTCTCTTCTCCCGAATTCTGGGGATGCAGTAGTTTAGATTTTTGCTTTCTTTCCTTCTTGGTTTTTACTTCATGCTTTTGTACTAGTGATTCTTGGCATGTTGTTATATAGAAGTACTTTTTTGTATAAGTATTGCACAAGTTTTTTCTCTTTGCATCTAATTATGCAAGGCTTCGGGTGTATTTTTCCCCGATAGCATTTGTATTCCGGGCATAAGTTCTTCCGAAATCAACCCTTCACTGTGAGGATTTCATAAAAGAGGGCCCTCTTATGTTTTTGGTGTTCTTGAAGAGGACGTCTCCTATTCATTCCCGCATTAGCATTTGAAGTATTTATTTAACTTTCAGATGATAAAATTAATTCATCGTTTGGACAAGAAACAACATAAAAATAAAAGGACTTTACTTTATTCCTTCCATTTTCAAAAGTACATAAGCATTCGTTATGCTAAAAAGAAATTTCCATTACTTATGGCTAATTTGTACAACTTGTTTTTACATGGCTGGTCACGTCGTCCCCGGTCCCGATGATAAAACTTTATTTCTGGATTTCGTAGTCTCGGTTGATGTAGCAGTTATGTTGTCGTATTCTCATATCATTCCCTCAGTGTTCGAATGAGAAGAATGCGAATTTGAACACTAAAAGTCTTGCTCCTTTGAATATTCCACTAGTGAATGGTTGGATAATCTTTGGTTTGATAGCAAGCTTCGCTTCCCTTTAGGAACTTTGCTATAGAGCCAAAGATTACCTAACCACCCCCTAGTAACTTGCACTCGTGAATAGTCGGGTAACCTTTGGCATGATAGAAAGCTTTGTTTCCCGATAGTAACTTTGCTATCAAGCAAAAGATTATCTAACCGTCCCGTAGTGGCTCATTGCTTGCATGCCTTGTCATTAAAAGGTCTTATTTCTGTTGACGAAGCTTCCTTCATAGTATGTTTTCCATTGCTGCCTCGTTAAAAACCTTGCCAGAAAAACCCAATTTGGGATAAAAACTAGACGAAGGGAAAAAGAGTGCAACACATACTTTTAGTATAGGCGGTGCTCATCAGCAGTAGTATCTTTTAAAGTGTGCCACATTCCAGTTGCTCGGAAATTTTACTCCGTCTTGATTTTTCGATTCGTATGATCCTTTCCTGCTGGCAGCTGAAACCCGGTAGGGGCCTTCCCACGTTGGACCTAGCTTTTCTGCATTGACCTCCTGGGTGTTTTGAGTTACTTTCCTTAAAATCAAGTCTCCTACTTTGAAATAACAGAGGTTGGCTCTTCGATTTTAATATCTTTCCATTCTCTGTTTTTGGGCTGCCATCCTTATATGCGCCAAGTCCCTGCGTTCGTCGAGCAGCTCCAATCTGTCCAATAATGCTTCGTTGTTTATTTCTTCGTCTGCCCGAAAGTATCTCAGGGTAGGTTCTCCTACTTCCACCGGGATCAGGGCCTCTGCTCCATATATGAGAGAGAAAGGAGTCTCCCCCGTGCTTGATTTGGCCGCTGTTCGATACGCCCATAGTACTCCTGGTAGCTCTTCAGGCATTTGCCTTTGGCTGCTTCCAATCTCTTTTTGAGATTTTGGATAATCACCTTATTTTTTATTCTGCTTGACTGTTTGCACTCAGGTGATAAGGTGATAGTGTGATTCTTTTGATTTTCAGGTTTTCAAGGAATTTTGTGACCTTTGCGCCTATATATTGTAGCCCGTTGTCGCAGGCTATCTCTTTTGGCATCCCGAACCTACAAATTATGTTCTCCCACAAGAAATCTAACATTTCGTGCTTGCCAGTTTTCTGATAAGGACCTGCTTCAACACATTTAGAAAAGTAGTCAGTTAAAATCAAAAGAAATCTTACCTTACCGGGGGCCGGCAGTAGCGGACCGACTATGTCCATTCCTCACTTCATGAATGGACAAGGTGACAGAACCGAGTGCAGTAACTCTGCCGGTTGGTGCATCAACGACGCATGGCGTTGACACTTATCCCATTGCTGAACATAATCCTTAGCGTCTTGCTCCATTGGGGGCGAGTAGTATCCTGCCCAAACCAGCTTTAATACCAAGGAGTCTGCACCCGAGTGGTTTCCGCAAATCCCTTCGTGAACTTATCTCACGACGTAATTAGCTTCGGAGGCTCCCAACCATAAGGCCAACGGGCCTTGAAAAGATTTTCTATATAATTAACCTCCCCTGAAACAGTATCGGGCTGCTTTAGTGAGAAGTGAACGGGAAGCCTTAGGATCTTCGGGTAACTTTATGTGTTCGAGATAGTCAATAATCTCATTCCTCCAGTCCTAGACCAAATTGGTCGCATTTACTTCATAATAGCCATCCACGTCCAATACCGAATACATAAGTTGCACGACTGTACCAGAGTTCGATCCCTTCATTTCCGTGGACGATCCCAGATTGGCTAGTGTGTCTACTTCCGCATTTTCTTCCCTCGGTATGTGGGTAATTGACCATTCCCTGAATTGTGCGAGCAGAGCCTTGACTTTTATTACATATTATTGTATACATTCCTCCTTGGCTTCGAAGATTCTGTAGACCTGATTTACTACCAGTTGGGAATCACATTTGATTTCTATGACCTCAGAGTTCAGTCCCCGAGCCAGCTCAAGTTCTGCAATCAAAGCCTCATACTCGGCTTCATTGTTAGTTAAAGGAACAGTTCTTATGTCCTGCCTTAGGGTTTCTCCCGATGGTGTGATTAATACTACACCGATCCCGAACCCTTTCACATTAGAATTTCCGTCTGTGAACAAGGTCCAAAATTCCGATGTCGATTCTGACACAATCACTGCTTCTTTCGTAGCCAAAGGTAGCAGTCCTGGACTGAAATCGGCCACAAAGTCAGCCAAATTTTGTGACTTAATCACAGTTCTAGGTTTATACTCTATATCAAATTCACTCATTTTGACTGCCCACTTGACCAGCTGACCTGAAAGTTCAGGTTTGTGAAGGATATCCCGGAGAGGAAAGGCTGTCATCACAGCTATCCAATGACATTGGAAATAAGGCCTAAGCTTTCAAGCAGTGACTACGAGAGCTAAGGCTAATTTTTTGAGAAGTGGGTAGCGAGTTTCCATTCCCGTTAAAATTTTATTAACATAATAGATAGGAGATTGCATACCTTCATCCTCACGGACTAAAACGGCACTTACCGCTACCTCCGAGACCGCTAAGTAAATCAGCAGTTGTTCGCCTTCCTCCGGTTTTGATAGTAATGGAGGACTCGATAAATACATTTTCAAATCCTTCAGAGCCTGCTGATATTCTAGAGTCCATTAGAAGTTATTCTTCTTTTTGAGAAGTGAAAAGAAGTGATGACATTTTCCCGAAGACCGGGAAATGAATCTTCTTAAAGCAACTGGTTTTCCTGTCAACCTTTAAACCTCTTTCACATTTGACAGCTGGTCAGGGATGTCCTCGATGGCTTTAATTTTATCGGGATTGACTTCGATCCCCCTTTGTGACACCAGGAACCCCAAGAAATTTTCCGAACTGACTCTGAATGTGCACTTTTTGAGGTTAAGCTTCATGTTGTGCTTCCTTAGAATGTCAAATATTTCTTGTAAGTGTTTAAGATGATTACCTGCATTTAAAGACTTAACCAACATATCATCTATGTAAACGTCTACGGTTTTCCCTATTTGCTTCTCAAACATTTTATTTACAAGCCTCTGATAAGTGGCTCCGTCATTCTTAAGCCCGAAAGGCATCACATTATAGCAATATGTGCCCAAGTTCGTTATGAACGAAGTTTTTTCCTGATCCTCCGTGTTCTTCTTCATTTGATTGTACCCGGAGTAAGCATCGAGGAAACTCATCAACTCGTGCTCGACCGTCGCATCAATCATTTGATCAATATTTGGCGATGAGAACGAGTCTTTTGGGCACGCCTTATTTAGATCCTTATAGCCTACGCACATGCGAAGTTTATTCTTCTTCTTTGGAACTACTACTACGTTAGCTAACCAGTCAGGATACTTTACCTCTCGGATTGAACCGATATCAAGCAATAGAGTTACCTCTTCTTTGACGAATTTGTTTCTAACCTCGGCAATATCGCATTTTTTCTGCCTCACCAGAGGGATGTTAGGATTCAGGCTTAGTTTATGCACGACCACTTCTGGCGGGATACCTGTCATATCCGCATACGACCACACAAAATAGTCAACGTTAAATTTAATAAATTCAATAAATCCTGAACTAAGCTCAGGGTTTAGTCCTATACCTAAGTGGAATTTCCTCTTCAAGAATTTCTCAAACAATGCAACTTGCTCGAGTTCTTCCGCTGTAGATTTGGTTGCGTCCATCTCTTTTGGTACCTGGAAATATCTTGGTTCCAGATAGGATTTCGCCGATTTCTCCCCCCTGTTGACTTCGTTTTGCTCGGGAGAAGGGCCTGGTTCCTGTAATTGCTATGTCGCATGCTCCTTCCCTTTGCTACTGGAAACTGAGATCGCGTTCATCTCTCTTGTTGCCGGTTGGTCAGCTCTTATCTATTTGATTCCCTCCAGCATTGGGAATTTCAAAAGTTGATGATATGTTGACGACACAACCTTCATCTCGTGCAACCATGGTCTTTCAAGAATGATATTGTAACCCATATCGCCATCTACTACTTCAAAAAGGGGCGTCTTCATTACCCCCTCGACATTCGTGGGCTGCAGTATATCCCCTTGGGTTGTTTGCCAAATTGAACCAGGCGAAGAGCTATGTGGTTGGAATAATGCTTCCTGTTAGCTTGGCTTGTTCTAGCACTCTCCATTGGATAATATTGGCTGAACTCCCTGGGTCCACCAAACATGTTTAATTTTAAAATTCAAAATATTCAGGAAAATTACCAGGGCATTATTGTGCGGTAGCAATAGTCCATCTGCGTCCTCCTCCGTAAAAGTAATGCCATCCTCATCGACTTTTCGGAGTCTCTTACTGTGGGTTACTGATACCTTCATCTTTTTTGCTGCCGAAAATGTCACACCATTAATCTCGTTCCCACCAAAAATCATGTTGATCGTCAAACGATGAGGATTTTTTCCTGCTTTTGAGGGTTCCGTGATATCCTGATTGTGGTCGTAGTTGTTCTTATATCGCTCTCTTAAGAATTCTCTTAGATGATCATTTTTTAGCAATATCGTCACCTCCTCACGCAAATGCTGACATCCCCCAGTCCGGTGGCCGTTGGTCCCATGGTACTCGCACCATAAATTAAGATCCCTCTGACTAGGATCGGATCTCATTGGCCTCGGGAACCGTGCTTCCTTAATATTCCTCATAGCCGACACTAATTCCACTATGCTGACGTTGAAGTTGTATTCGAATATACTGGGGTAGGAGGAGTCGAGGGAGCCCAATATCTTCTTGTCCTGCAATGATATATTATTTCGGCTGCGATCAGCTCTCCTATCGGCAACGAATCTATCCGCCGACCGAAAACCTCTGCGTGTCCTTCGGCCCTTTCATTGGGCAAAAATCGACCCTTGGAAGACCGTCGATCTGTGTCGAAATCATCCTTCAATTTCTCGTTATTCTTCTCCCGGCCCCGACCCTTGGTTGATGCTGGTAAACCGAGCTAGTCATCCTCAACTCTTACGTTCGACTCGTACCGGTTGTGAACATTCGCCTATGTTGTTGCTTGAAACTCGATCGGACTTTTTTTAATTTTTGGGAAGCATCAGAATTTCTCGGATTCAGCCATTTAGTAAATGCTTCAACTGGCCACTCGTCTGGTACGTCCGGTAACAATATTCTTTCTTTCTAGAATCTGGTCACGAACTCCCGCAGTAATTCAGACTCTCCTTGCGCAATCCTGAATATGTCGGCCTTTTGGGCCTGTACCTTCTTGGAACTGACATGGGCCTTGATAAAAGAATCCGCGAGCATCTCGAAGGAATCTATTGAGTGATGGGTAGAAGCGAATACCATGTCAGGGCCCCTTTCGTGAAGGTCTCCCCGAGTTTCTTCAATAAGGCTGACTCAATCTCGTGTGGAGCCAAGTTATTCCCCTTCACCGCTGTTGTATAGGTGATGATGTGCTCCTAAGGATCCGAAGTCCCATCATCTTTTGGCACATCTCTCATCTTGAACCGCTTCAGGATCAACTCTGGTGTCGCTTTTGGTTTGAACGACAATTGGGTGTATTTCTTTGAGTCCGGTCCTTTCAATATTGGTGATGTACTCGGAATTTGATCCATTCGGGCGTTTATTTCCCTCATAAACCGCATGAGTTCTGTTTTAAAGGGATCATTCTCATTATTGTTACCGGATTCGCTACCGTTCCCCCTGGCCCTGTTGAAACCGACTTCGTCCCTCGGGGTGTTGTTGTCAACCCTCTGCATTTTTTGGTTTGCGAGAGCACCGGGAGGAACTGGACCTCGTCCATTCGCGTTGTTGAAACTGAAAGCACCCGACAACGCCTACCTCAACTCCGTCATGACCTGATCCTGTCGTGAGAGGTGGCCCATAATAGCCTTTTGTTGCTCCCTCAGGATTTTTACTGTTTCAATGACTTGCTCGTCTTCAACATCATCAAGAGTTGCCTCTCGAACATGTCGTGGATATTGCCCGCCATGGACTGGCATGGCCTCATCCCCCACGTTGCGGGTATCACTGATCGAGTCTTTGTGCTGAGGCTGATTTCCTTGGGCCTCAACGTTGTGTGCGACATTGATATCGTTATCTGGCATTCTTTATGATTTTTGCTAAGAACAAAGAATCAAACAGGTTAGTAATAGATGTAAGGATCAACTCAATTACGCAACTGTCTAAGCCCCACGGTGGACGCCACATTATTTACCCGTAAAATGGTACAGTTAAATTTATACGTGATTTATAGACAAGTGAATCGATTTGATCCCAAAATGATAAAATAAAATTAAATAAGAATGTAAAACTTAGCGTTGAAATTGAGATAAGACAACATAGATCTTGATTCCGGGAGCAGAGCTTCCGAAGGCAGTAATAACGATATTAAGAAGCAAGAAAATAAAATGTTATTGAGCTTTGAACAGTATATAGCATAAGTTTGTCAGAAAATTCGTGTCCCTACAATGGTTGTTGAATTCACTATTTATAGTTGCACCTAGGGAACAAGGTCCTAGAATCAAGCCCCTCTTAAATGACAATTATGGGGACATTGAAGAATGTGTAACGGCAAGCTATGAATACCATATTCTCTATAACGACCTATGTACTTAATGTTATAGAATATTCTCCATTGCATGTTACCGGGTGGCAAGCATGTATTTGTCTTTATGAGCAACGTTCCCTTCGGGGACAACCGAGATTGCTGCTTCCGGACTTGATTTTCACCTGTTTCGCTTTCCATCTGTCTCCAGTTCCACGTGTCGCTTAATTATGCAAGTATAAGTAGGCGTTTGGACATGAATTCCATTTTTTTTTTTCAATTTTTGAATTTCACTAAAATTTGAATTGAAGATGAAGTTGTGTTTATAATTTTTGCAACATATATGGATATCTTTTTTTCAACATATTTTGCAACTAAACACTAGCAACCTTCCCATTTTCAATTAAAAAACTGGTTTCAACGTTGAAAATGCATTTTCAAGTGAGATTGGAAAAATTGTAAGATTTGATAATAAAACATTGTTTTAAAAAAAAAAATTGATAACAAAACATTGTTTTCAAAATGTTTTTTGAAAAAAATAAAATTTTTTTATGTCCAAACGGGCTCTAAATATGAATATATTTTGCCCTATACAGTTACAATAGATCTGTTGTTGCTTTAATGTCGTTTTCATCATCAACTTATTATGGCCACCCATTAGAGCCGTTATTGTCAATTCACTTACGCCCGCCAAGTAAACAACGCAAGCTGACTCAAGAAAATAGTGGCAAAACCGACTTGCAGTATATAATGTGTAACTTGTGTGGTCCTTAGTCGCCAAATCTTACACAATATATTATGGTAGTAGTAATTATAGGGTCCCCATTAAGGTCCCCATTTCTTCTGTCCCCACAATATTTACTCCTCTCATCTTATATTTTTGTGATGTAATTTAACGCATATGAATATGATTGAACACGAACAAGCTACACACGCAGTCAATTATACATGTAGCAAATGACTAATTTATCGAACAATATGTAAAATTTCTGATTAATCGAGTCAGTAAATTTTATATCAAGCATATAAGAATTTTTTTTATTCAATGAGTGACAAACGTAAAATGTTTCTACTTTTACTCCCTATCAGTTCTTTTTTAATGTCAAGCCCAAATTAGCTAATTTGAGTCACTTTAGGAGTTAAAGAAAGATAAGAAGATATCATGTGACACTTTACCAAATTGTGTGCTAATCTTATGACAGTAATAAAAGAAAAATATAAAGAGAATATAACATGTGGTACCCGCCTAGTGATAGAGCATTGCGTTGTACCCCTCATGTTTCATGCCACTTGTCCTTAATTGCCTAATTAATCACCGGGGGTAACCATACTATTTTCCCATTTTCCCTCGAAATATTTAATGACTGGGAAGGGATAATGTTTTTGGATATTCTTCAAAAATATTATTCGTTTCTGGCGTTTATATTAAAATAATAAATACATGATAAAAAAATTTCATATCTCTTATCACTATAATATTTATTATTATTTTATTTAATAATTTAATTATAATATAGTATTAGTATAATTTAACATAAATATTATGTGCGCGTAATTTTTATTCTGAGAAGGGTAGCTATATTATTTTCCCACTTTCCGTCGAAAAGTTAGTGACTAGGACATTCTCATTGCCCTTCAAAATGATGAACGCCGCTATATATGGTGCTGGAGACTCAACACATATTTGGGGCCCCTAGGCACAGTTGTCACTTAACCGTTTCCTCAAAGTAGCCGTACATCAAAGGGGCACGAATCTTTATAAACATAGACTCACGCTTCAATTCGCATTTGATATTTATATTAAAAATTAATAAAATACCAGACAAATATATATATGTGTGTAATATTAATATTAAATTATATTTAAAAAATATATTTAATTTATTTTAAATTTATAATATTAATTATAAATTAATATAATATATTGTAAATGTTATATATAAAAGATTTGCCTTTACGTGCCTTCTTTTTATATAAAAAAAGAAAGCGAAGCATTATTTTTATTATTAATTTAAGATTCACAATTTGTTTTTCTTGAATAACGATTGTTCAACTAAATTATGTATTTTTGTGTATTTTAAAATTTAAAACTTTCTAAAACTTAAAATTTAATACCCAAATTCACTTATATTAATGTCAATCCATCATCTTTTAGACGAAGGGAGTAATTCATGGAATGAATAAAATGTCTTCAATATTCTTTTTAACGCCTGGCTGCTTAATGCATAACATTTTTGAAGAATTGTTATTAACCTTCGTGTATTACCTATAATAGTAGTAGTACTGTTTGAAAGATAGATAAAATATGCTTTTTTGAATTACTTTTGATTGCTTAATTATAAACATCATCACGTGTAGTTCTTAAAAATAAATTTTGATGTCAAAAGGAAAAAAAGTATTCTTATGTAGTATCATTTTATGTGATGTTATTTGACTGCATAAGTTTTAGAAATAAAAAATTATTTTTAGAAATTGTTGGCTTAAATATGTCCGAACAATTATGTGGCTATAAAAATATGTCATTGATAATAAATAATAAATAATAAATTTAAATAAATTATTTTTAAATATATAAAAATATTATTCTTTTTTTTTGGTTTAACATTCTATATCCAAATGCTACTGTCCGACAATTCAAATTCACATTAGATAAGCTCACTATGAGTTAAAATACTCTCTACGAAGAAGTTTTATCATCACAAGCTTAAATTCGAGACATCTGATTATAAATAGCTGGATCCTAATTATCCTATCACATTCTAGAAAAAATTACACTACATAGTCACTCCTAAAAATAATAGCCGATAAAATATATTTTTTATATTAATGTCTAACATATATATATATATATATATTATACATAATTAATTATATTTTTGAATATTTGTTTAGCTAATATATTTATTTATGGCCAACGGGCTGTGTAATTTGCCCGTGATGATATCATTCCTCCACTAAAAAGGAAATAGTAGTAGAAATAGAAATTATTCTTTGGCTGTGGGTAGTTAAGTAATTTTGTTCCTTGAAGAGTCATTTTCTCAGTTTTTTCAGTTTTTTTTGCTCCTCGTTCATTCTTCGAGGCCATTCATTCTTCGAGGCCATTCATTCGGGGGGGTGTTATCAGGTGTACCCTGTCCCTGCTTCTGTTGTTTTTCTTTCTGCTCCAATATACTCACTCACTAATCACTATCTTCTTTTTTTTGGACCCGAAAATCCAATCGGTAAAAAAATTTACAAAGCCCTAGCCACCATCACAAACTATCAATTTTTTTTCCCACTCAATTTTTTTTTTCTCTTCTCGTCAATGGATTCTCAAACCCTAATAATGATCGGAGCTCCACATCAGCTCTTCAACATCTCCCGCCGCCGGTAACTCCTCGCCGCCGCCCTATTTTCCATTTGTTCGATTATTACTTTTAGTGCGTAATATTCATTTTGGAGCTTTTAGTGCTTATTTATTGTATGTTTAGGTTAATGAATGAACATGCAAAAGCTATGAATGAATAAGATTGTGTTTCGAGCTTAGTTTACTTCATTTACTTAATTAACTATTATTACTACTGTAGGAGCAAGTGTTTTACTTGTGTATTTAATAAGACAGCTGAAGTATGAGGCCTTAGCTCGTATTATTAGCGTTTTGTAGTTTTTATATGGAAAAATAATTTTTTTTTATTGGCCGAGGTATCTGAGCCAGCTTGTGCATACTTGACTATTACGCGGCTTACTTGCTAGTGGGCGGAGCTAGGGTGGTAGAAGAGGGTTCAATCGAACCACCTTCGCCGGAAAATTAGTCTGCATATATAAGGTCAAAAATATTTTTATGTATATATATTAGGTGTTGAATCCCCTTCATTTTTTCTCGTGTTTGCTTTTTTATTTTGCTGAGAAATCCTGGCTCTGCCATTACAGTGCTACCGCCCATGTACTAGTTGTGTATGTTTGGTTAATGAATGAATATGCAAAAGCTATGAATGAATAAATATGCTTACTTTATTTACTTAATTAACTACTATTACTACTATAGGAGCAATTGTTTTACTTGTATGTTTAATAAGACAACTTAAGTATGAAACATTATCTCGTATCATTAGCGTTTTGTAGTTTTTCACTTTTTTGTGCGGAAAATGTTCTTTTTTAAAGATTTAAGTAAGATACACTGACAATAAAAAGATTGTTCTTACACTTCAAGTGAATATTAACTTGTGATATAATAGGTTAGTTATCATTTTTACTTCGTTGTGAATTAATGTTTATGAAGAAATGTACTTGTAATTATCTAACTAGTAACTTGATTATTTAGATACTTGTTTCACACATAGAACTTAAACTTTTTTTTTATGACGAAGGTCTCAGAGCCAGCTTGTGTACACCTCGACTATTACACACGGTACCTACTATCTCCCACCAACACATGCACCCGGTAACTCTGTGCACCAAGGCTTAGACTGATGGAAAGAAATCACCTAGTTTTTTATCGCCGCTGGGATTTGAACCTGAGACCTCATGGTTATCGTCTCACTTCATTAACCACTAGACCACATCTTGCATGGGAGACGTTGTAAATCGTCATCTTTATATGTTTTCTATTTTTATTATTTGATTGTCCCTTATATCTTCTTTTCATTCCCAAAATTGGTGCTTTTTTTGTGGGGGAAATAGTAGACTCCTACTAGTTTGGATTGAGTTGTCATTAATGTTTTCTTTATGCTCCAATAGACTTTGTTTTTGGGCCTAAAATCCAATCGATAAAAACTATAAAGCCCTAGCCACCGTAAAAGAATCATCAGAAACAAGCAAAAAGATTTCTCTCATGTTCTTTTTCTCTCCCCATCAATAGATCCTCAAACCCTAATGATTGGAGCTCCTCATCAACTCTTTAACATGTTCCGCCGCGGGTAACTCCTTGCCGCTTTATTTTCCGTTCGGCCGATTATGTTTGCTCTATGTTACTTTTTCATGTTAATGTTTTCATTTTTAGAGTGTAATTTGTTTTTCTTCTTATTTTGGAGATTTGATTGCCTATTTATGTAAGTTTGGTTAATGAATGAACATCTAAAACATATGAATGAATAAGATTGATGGGATCTTTCGTATATAGAGCAATTTTGCGAGCTTTCTTTACCTACATTTACTTAATTAATTACTATTACTATTTTAGGAGCAATTGTTTTACTTGTGTATTTAATAAGGCAACTGAAATGTGAGGCATTAGCTCGCATCATCAACGTTTTGTAGTCTTTTGTATGGGAAACATTGTTTTCATTTTTTGACAGAGGTGATTGGGGCACAAGCTCGACCGTTGCACCTGCAACCTCCGGCCAGTATAGGTACTGAGTAACTCTGCCTACCAAGGTTTAGGCGGGTGAGAATAAATCACCTAGTATTTTGTTGTCTATGCTGGGATTTGAACCCGAGACCTTATGGTTCTCCCGGCCACTACGCTTTCTATTTTTATTGTTTGATTCTCTCTTATACTACTTTTCTTTTCATTCCCAAAATTAGTTTTTTTAAATAGTAGACTCCTAGTTTGGGATTGAGGTGTTGTTCATGTTTTTACTGTTGTTGATGTTGTGCTTGTATTCCTAAGGATGTGTGTTTACCTCTGACCTGCCGAATTGCTGTCTAAAGTTTGTCTTTTTTCGTGTGGATGATGTTTTATGTTCTATTTTCTTAGTCATCTATTAATCTGTATTAGTAATTTCTTCAGGAGAGTATTTCACCATGGTGAAGCATTTTGTTTTTTGATGGTTTTGTTCCATATCGTCGTTATTCTGGCCAAAGGTGAACCATGTTCAATGAAGGGAATGCAAAACCAAGCAGAATATGTTACATTTATGTCCTATAGAGCCAATGACGATTCTGAGTTCGAGGATGGCTTTACTGGTGATTTGTCATCCGGATTCGTTCTTGAGAATCCCGTCCCTCGCCAAAGTCCTGATAGCGCGTGTTCACATACTGACTTATTTTGCTTTCCTCCAAGATTGCGTGGTTTTTTGTCTGAAGAGAAGAATGCGCAATCACAAGTCGAAAAAGTTTCTGGGGTTCAATCCAATGTTGCTTTCCCTATAGGATCAGATGAAGAGAATACAAATATTAGTAGGTCATCCGATTCTTGTATTTTCAAGTTCTTGGGTGGAAGAACAATTTCATGCTATCTGAGTTATCAAGAGTGTTACAGCGAATTGCCTTGTGGTTGTATAAGAAGGAATAGAGAAAATGGTGTTTCTTTTGGTGGAGGACCTTTGTCTGATGATAAACATCAAAATTCGAAACCAAAAGGGGAAGACGAGACAACCAGGTTCAAGTTTTTGGGTGGTTCTTCCCCTCATGTAGAAATCAATCCCCCTGTGCTGGATTGGGGGGAGAAGTATTTATATCGTCCTTCATTAGCTTTTCTAACTGTTAAAAATACTCGCAGAGACAGCACACTGACTGTATTTGAACCTTATGGAACCAATTCTCAGTTTTACCCTTGCAATTTCAGTGAAACGTTGTTGGCACCTGGTGAAACTGCGTCAATTTGTTTTGTGTTTTTGCCTACATGGTTGGGTCTCTCTTCAGCGCAATTTGTTTTGCAGACAAGCTCTGGTGGTTTCTTTGTTCAGGCGAAGGGTTTTGCTGTTGAATCCCCATATCGCATACAGCCTTTAGTCGGTCTTGATATTTCCTCTGGTGGAAGGCGGAGTGAGAATATTTCATTGTATAATCCTTACAATGAAGCCCTCTATGTGGAGGAGGTAACTATTTGGACGTCTGTTTCTTCGGGAGATAATACCCGTTATGCAAAGGCAATTTGTAATGTAAGTAGAAGTGAAGATTCAAACAGTAGTTTCAACTTGCTCGGTGTTAAGGAGTGGTTGGATATCAAGGGTAGTGAGGTTGGTATTCCTCTAATTGCTATTAGACCCCATAGAAATTGGGAAATTGATCCTCAGAAAACTGAGACCATCATAGAATTAGATTTCCCTAGTTATACTGGGGGTGAGATATTTGGTGCCTTTTCTCTGCAGTTGCTTAGCTCTTCCAAAGGTAAAGCTGATACAGTTGTTATTCCTCTCAAAGCAGAACTGGACAAGACTTCAGCTTTTAGTGAGCTCACAGATCCACTTTCTGTGTCTTTTGAGACTGTAGGACCATGCGCTGCTGATGGCACTAGTTTTGTAGCTCTTTCAGTGAGAAATAATTCTCCTTATATATTGAGCATTGTCAGGATAAGTGAGACTGGAGAAAACACCGAGCATTTTCGGATCAGATATGTTGAGGGATTGCTACTCTTTCCTAGCACTGTTACGCAGGTGGCTGTTGTCACTTGCACTCCCCCAGCTGTTAAGTTGCTTGATCCTCTGCTACAAGGAGAGGATCAAGCTCATGAAAGGAGCATGAACTGTAAATTGCTAATAACAACTAATGATTCGAGAACTTCTGACATTGAAGTTGCTTGCCGGGATGTAGTGAGCCTTTGTTCAGGAGGTAAATTTGACTCTTCTATTGGTCATGGAGAATACTCTGACGAGGTAGAACTAGGAAATTCAAGAACAATGTCTTCCAGCAGCAGCATGCATTCACCATCAGAAATCAAGGTATTGGAATTCTGACATTGGTTTTTATTATCTCTCTAATTTTGTGGGTGTAACATCTCTTTTTCAGGGGATTTTTTAAACACTTAAATGAGTAAAAATAATTTGTCGAACTTGTAGAAGTTTCAGGGTTCAAATTCTTAAGAGTTAAAGATCTAAGTTTATATGTATTTTTCCTATTTGATGAATTTTTGCTGGCAACTGGAATTTATATTGATGTTTTCATCTGAAAATCCTGGGGCAAGAAACTCAAACTAAGTCCTTAAAAGTATCTGTGTATGTAGAATGTAGAAGTCCTTTATTATCAGCATAACCTGTAACATATGAAAGGCGGAGCCATGCAATACCATATCAAGTAAAATTCAGGGGCTTGCCTCTTCAAAAAAAGTACAATTCTGGACTCATCTTTTCTGCCTAATCTATAGTAGGATATATGCCGTGTTAAAATTAATCCATCAGAAACACTAGTTTCATGTAAAGTTGGCATGGTTCATTGCATCTAGAGGCTTCCTTGCCCATACCATAACCTTGGTTTCCAATCTCTGTTTTTGGACTGGAACCCACTTTCTCATTCATAAGGATGTAAATTTTGTTATGACTCTGGATTGGACTTTAAGATATTTGATTAGGACTTCTGTGGAAAAAGAACTGTGTGGTGTTCTGTTCGTATTTCAAGATGCTGGATCGAATTTCCTCCCCCTCTGGCAAAGTTCTATCATCACTTTGCGTTTTTCTAAATACATAATAGGGAAGAAATTCTTCTGCAAATCTGCCCGTAATGATTATCAAAAGATATTCTTTGATTTCATATGCTTGAATCACTGTAACCACTTCCACAGAATTTAGCAGAAATGATGGAAATGTGCATAATGAGCTGTGTTTACTACGTCAGCAGAGTTGTAGTTCTGACCCGAATTTATTTCATGTAAAACTTCACTTTTTAAGCTCTGTCAAACAACTCTAATTCTGTCCATGGTTAATCTGAATGTACTTGTTGTGGAGATAACTGTCATTATGGTATTAGTGATATGCCTTCTTCATTTAGTACAGTTGTATATAGAATTAGCTCTTGATTGTTGATATGTCTATCCATTTAATATGTAGGCCGTGGATACAACAGTGGCAGATGAGTTGGTATTGAGGAACTGGAAATCTCAAGCTACTGCAAATGGCATGTCAGTACTGGATGAAAGTGAAATTGTGTTTCCAGTGATTCAGGTTGGAAGTCATCACTCTCAATGGATCACGGTAAAAAACCCAAGTCAAAAACCAATCTTGGTTCAGCTTGTTCTGAACTCCTGGGAAATTATTGATGAGTGCAAGACTTCAGGAAGCCATTTGCAGCCTTCTCTATCCAGTAGAATAGTTGGCAATTATTCTATTGCTCCTAGGAGATATGGTTTTTCGCTAGCTGAGAATGCAGTAACTGAAGCTCTTCTTCATCCTTTTGGTAGAGCATCATTTGGTCCAATTTTATTTCAACCTGCAGCTCGATGTCAGTGGAAAAGTTCAGCTTTGGTCAGGAACAATCTTTCTGGCGTGGAGTGGTTAACTCTCAGAGGATCTGGGGGGTTGCTTTCTTTGGTCTTGCTTGATGAGTTTGAACCTGTACAGAACCTGGACTTCAAATTAAACATGCCAACCCCTCTTAATCTCTCTTCTTCGGGTGTGTTATATAACATGAAGGATAATTCTCATGCGTGTTCTCTGTCATTGTCGAAAGAGCTTCATGCAAAGAACGTGGGTGACTTTCCCCTGGAGGTCAAAAAAATTGAAATCTCTGGAACAAAGTGTGGAACAAATGGGTTTGTAATAAATAGTTGTAAAGGCTTTTCTCTTGAACCTGAGGAGTCTATAAAGCTTGTTATATCATATCATACTGATTTTTCAGTTGCCACTATACAGAGAGATCTTGAACTGGCTTTGGCAACTGGCATTCTTGTTATACCTATGAAAGCTAGTCTTCCTATCTGTGTGCTTCATTTCTGCAAGAAGTCTTTGTTCTGGATGAAGGTGAAAAAATTGTTGTTCACAATTCTTCTCCTAGCTTCTTTGTTCTTTCTGGTTCTTTGGTGCATCATACCCCAATTCGTGGCCTTTGGCTCCCATGAGTGCTTGCCTAAGAGTGGTAAAAGCTATATTGCATCTGCAGATCATGCTGGAAAATTGTCTTGCATGCATCCTAGTGACAAACAGAGTGGCAAGTTCGTCTTCTCTAAATTGAACGGTTTGCTTAGATCAATTGGGGAAGGTGAAGCACTGTTGTTGGAAAGTTTTGGTACATCTGAAGATAGTCAAGCTGCCTCCGAAAATCAAGGTGTAACTGATCACAATCTGAATCATTGTGCAGGATATAACTGTTTATCAAATACCCAAAAGGGATTGGAAGTGTCAACTTCTACGAAGTCTGTAGCAATTCAGAGCGCTGATACAAATGCAACCTCCAAAAGCAGTAATCTCACTGTCAAAATTGGAAAAGAGAAAGGGAGGCGGCGAAAGAAGAAAAAGAATTCTGCAACTGCTTTGGCTGGAGTTTTTGAAGTTTCAAGTAGTCATAGTGGCAATTCTACACCATCGTCACCCTTGTCTCCTACCTCAAGTTCAACACCTAGCCGCCCATCTCCACAGTCTACTGATGTGGATAGATCTGCTAAGCTCAGCAATCCCTTTGCTGGTGTTGGTAACGATCAATGTAAAAAGAGTACTCACTCCGAATTTGCATGTCAGAAGAATGTATCTGAGACAAAGGCGACAGTAACATATGGTGGCAAAAATGCTTGTTTTCCTCGTCAAGATAAGCCCGCTGCACCAAAGAGATTAGCTAGCAAACCTGTTCTGTTGCCTTCAGCAACCTTCCCTTGTGCTGATAAATCTGCTCCTCGCTTGATGTGTCGTCAACCACTATTGGCTTCAAGTTCTATAATTGCTCCACATCTGCGAGCTCCTGGATCTAAACCTCAAAATCAGGTGGCAGTTAAAACTGATGAAAAGATGGGGTTGGAGGAAAAGTTTACTTATGATATCTGGGGTGACCATCTTTCCAATCTTCCCCTTGTAGGTAGGTCAAAGGAGGTATCGGAGATGCCTCCGAATGCTATAGAGAACAGCTCCAGTAGCTTCTTTCTAAGGGGTCCACAGACCCTTAATACCAACTACCAAAAGACAACTGTAAGTTCTGACCGTGAAGGTTAATGAAAATTTAGTTAAAATCTACTCTGCTGTCTGATATATATGTTAGGTACAACTTACCTCGTAGATAACTTGTACAAAAAAATGTGCATAATCACGTTTTAATAAAAGACAAGTAGGACACAACTAATTGCAACTATAAAACAGATCAATAACCATTTGATAATGGGATGTAGAACTTTAGACACACCTGTATAATGATAATTTGCCAAGAAAGTATCAAGTGACACAAGGTTCTGTTTAATCATTTTGGCTGACATGGATTAAACCGTTGTTGTGTCTTGAGAAAATGTCTAGCTATATTCATACTTAGTCTTGATATACCAAGCTATGATTATGAGTATAATAATTGCACCATACTGCATAGACATTCCTTTTATGAAGCTTTAGATCTTCCTATCATTTAATGTTAGAAGATCATGTGAATTAAGAGTGCGCGCTTGGTTGTGTAATCTTGCTGCTGGTTGAGTTTGCGTCTTTCTTTAGACCAATGAATCAACTATATTGATTATTTATTGTCTTGCATATTAATAATTGTAAAAGAATAAGAATAAGTTAACATACTATTGAAATGAACAATGGTTATCAGAAAGTTAGAAGTATTATACAGCAAGTACAACTAATTGCAGAAACTGCAGCAACTTCACCTTTGTCCCAAACAAATTGGGATCGGCTATTTGAATTTTCACTGACCATGTTCCTCAGGGGAAGGACTTTACTTTTTATATTTGTTTGCCATACTCGAGTTTTCTCTTTAAATGTCTATTTTCATTTCATTATTTTTTTAGGTTGTCTTCTTAATCATTCCTATTTGGACAAAAACTTCAGCTTCGCTTTTGCATTAACATAGCCACATAGGCAGGAGCTGGCAGGCAAAACCTTTCATAACCATTTCCCAAACTTCCACTCTGTAAATAGCCTTTCTAATGCCACTTTCCCAGACTACTCTATGCATATTAGCTGTGGTAATCCAAAGTCTCTCCCCAGATAAATTTATTTCTTGTTGATGGGGGAAAGTGCCGGAATTATTTATAGGTATGTCAATATGTTAATTATGTAATGGCAAGGAGGTTTTTTCAGACAACTACTGATGGTTGGACACTATGTTGCTCGCCTCCTTAAAAATGTCGTCGCACCGTGTTAGATCTTCCAAATATTATCTTTTTTTGAGGATCTAACACGATTACAAGGCCCATTGGCTAAAAAACTTATCTGAGGCATATGCACGTTCTGTTCATGGTGATATCTCCTAGTACGGGCAGTCTATCATGAAATGGAAGATAACTAACCATAGAAAAGTATTTGCTAATTGGCTTCTTTGTTACCCTACAGCACTAATGACAGTGTAATGTCAAACATTTCACAGCCTCTTTCCTATGAAGGTATCAGTAAATTCAGTCTGTCCATATTAATTATGTTATGAAATTTTTTTAATGTCTATTAGAAGGTTTTGTTCTGTAGAGAACACATATCCCTTGTTGCCAGACTTAATTTTCCTTTACTTTTTTCGGTTGGTTGGTAATTTGGAAATTGCATGCAAAATTTAGAAGGGAAGGGGAGCCTTGGAGCAACGGTAAAGTTGTCTCTGTGTGACCTATAGGTCACGGGTTCGAGCCATGGAATCAGCCACTGATGCTTGCATCAGGGTAGGCTGCTTACATCACACCTCCTTGGGGTGCGACCCTACCCCGAATCCCTTGCAAAATTAAGAAGATGGAGCCTTTCTCTATGCTTAGAAATCTGTAGTCTGTTGTTTGATACTAATACTTGGAATAGATCACTCTGAATAGCAGAAGTTGCTGTATATATTGATCAAGAAAGAAAAAAAAGAAGTTGCTGTATATCATGATATCGTTGAGCTCGAGCTCTGAAGCATTTCATGCCACCATTAAGGTGGTCTTCTAGACTTCCATGCCTGCAAATGTTTTGGGCTTAATGGTAATTAGAAGTTTACTTTCTAATTAGTAATTGTATATTACATATCTGAATGGTGAGGGTTGTAGATTTCAGCAAAATTCCCAGTGTTAATATGGTATTAACTATTAATTGCAAGTGTACATCCGATTGAATCTAGGGTATACAGTAGCTTGAAGTTGGTTAATCAATTCTAACAAACAATTACACTCCCGCTCCCTTCCATGCAGAAGAAAAAGGTCCAAGCAACTCTTCTTCGGTTTTAACTTCAAATATTGTTATAACCAAGGATTATAATGACATGAATAAGATACTTTGAGGTAAATAATTTTTGTTTCCGGTATTTAGCACTTTCCCTTTAATGGTTCTTATGTGGTGCGAATCTGGTTGGTTGGGGCCCTAATGCGGGTATTTGATGTTGGGTGGAAAATACAAAATGTTTAAATAGTTTTTACAACTTCAACTAAATATTGTTCAGACAACTTGTCTATATCTTCTTGATAAAGCATCCTTTTGTGTATAATTGTGAAAATTAAATGCTCTAAGATCACGGAATCATATTAGATGCTCATAAAATCTATTTATGGTTGACGAGACAAAGAAGTGACGGTGCGTGTGCATAATTAGCGTGCAATTAGTAAAATACATTGATTTAGAGGTAGATTTAATATTTAAACTCTGTTGATTCGAGAAGCCATTGAACTCATTGACCATTTGAATTACAGGGCATAGCTTATAGTACATATACTTAACTGCACTAACTGGTTCTAAGTTACAAATACATCGCTTTTTATAATAACGGCGATCTCCGGGGCGTTCCCTTTCTTGGTCTTCTTCTTAGACTATAACTCGGAGCTAAACATTCAGCTTTATCTTCTTTAACAATTTTGCCATTGCATAGGAAATTAATTCTCTTGCTTCTTACTTTACAAGCAATCGAGCAATATATATATTCTTCGTCCTTTATTCTCCCTTGGCATGAGAAACACTTGGGATTTCCGCCATTTCCTTCTTTTGGTTTCAGCAGCATAACCTTATGACTGTTTATTATATAGGGTTGAATATCAGTGATGTCCACCTCCTTTTCTATATCTACTTTTCGCACTGATGCTTTCTCAGAAACTTTAAATATCTGCATTGACAACAAAACTATTATATTAACTAGCCAGGTTCTCAGTTCAAAATGCCGAAAGCAGGAAAAAAAAAAGAACTCTACAACACAGTTCAACAAAAGACACTCATTTAAAATAAAAGAAAAAACTTTTTGTTATTGGTGAAAAACTTACTTGCAATAGTTGGTGATCTTCATGTGAAGAAACCTTCCAACATAATTCACAAAGAGGTTTGCTTCTGCAGTTCTTACAAAAACGGGTACAATACTGGTTATTGTGTGCCTCACAGTGATTATGGGGTTCATAAAAATCAGTATTTAATAGAGGTGACAACCACGGTGGATAATTACCACTCTCCATATCTAAAATTTGATTGAACAAACAGCACCACCAGAGGCTATCACTTGAATATATAGTAGCATAATCCCAAACTAGACAAGGGCTAAATATATATAGACATGTCAATAACCTTAATCCTAATCGGTAATGGATTTAACTTTTCCTAATAACTTCCAAAAAAGGAAAACATTTAGAAATAGATTAATAATATAAATATGCATGATGAGAAAAAATAATTAAATTAAAAAAGGAGGCTTGGCTACACGACTTTAACGGATTAGAGGACTTTGGTGAAATAAATACGAAAAGTTGGTTTTGGAATTGTTTTATGAGGCACAGTAACTCTTCTCCGTTTTAGTTGAATGTTGACAAGGTTAGTCCAAAACAAAAAAACTTGACGTTATTCGCTTCTTGACTTCTATATTTAACTCAGGCAAATTAATGAGAAAGAATATATATATATATATATATATATATATATATATATCATATCAAATATCCGAGTTCCAAATTAAATGTTAAATTATAAAACTGGATATAAACCAAATCTTTTAACAGAAAATCAAAGAATAAAGAGAAGGATACACACACATATATGTAAGAACATGGTTATCAATTTATATAGGTCGAATTTGTTCGGATTTTTCAATTACCAAACCAAACTAATTGTGTCGCGTTTTTAAATTTATAAACCAAACCAACAAAAGTCGAATTTTTTAATCTCGGGTTTTCTCTAGTTTTTATATTTTTTTTGGGATTTTCGGGTTTTTTAAAGTAAAATCTTCATAACATAAAATATATAACTTGTGCTTTAAATATTTCTTTAATCCCGGTAAAATACAACTAGATAAGGTGTTTCCTAAGAAAATAACACAAAGTGTGAAATGAGTCATGATATTGTACTAAAATATTCAACAACAAATATAATGAAATAACATGAAAACAAATACTATTGAGTTGAATTTCTTTTGTTAGCATTACTATTAATTTTGTTTTGCTTTTGGACTTTATTTTGAGTTACTAACATCTATAACGTATAAAACTTATTGAATCATTCAAAAATTCTAAGCCTAAGTTTAAAACAATATATTAAAAGACAAAAATTATGAAAAAATTTAAGAGATGTTTATATATTAGATTCCAATAAATATTTTTAAAAATAATGTACATATAATGTCGGGTTGGTTTTGATTTTGATTTGATTTTTTTTTAAATCTAACCAAACCAATTATGGTAGATTTTTTTTAATATCAAACAAAATCAAACCGAACCATTAATCGGATTTTTCCTGGTTTGACTCGAACTATCACTTTGATACTATTTATCGATTTTCTTTATACACCCCTAATTGTAAATAGTGGTGAATCCACAAGAGAAGTCAAATTCACTAAACATATGTAAATAATTTTTTTGGAAAAACAATAATATTGTATAAATCTGCGTACAATAGACCCTTGTAGTCCAACTCTTCTCCGGACCCCGATCCTTTTAATAATGCTGCATAGATGTATATTAGACAATTACTAATGAAAATAATGAAAAGAAAAATAAATAAATTAACGACATAAAGTAAAATCTTAAAACCCTCCAAACTCATTTAATAACTTCACTGTAATAACCCACACAATTTATGAAAAATCCTGCCTCCGCTACTCTTATCAACTGTAGTCTAACTCCTTCAAATTTGCTTCAGAAGCATCAATTGTTGGAAGTTTAATCCTAGGATTTTCCATATTACCGTCATATCTTCCTGAAGTAAAAATAAGGTAATAATAATCTTGGTCATTTTCCAAGGTATAAAGTTTTTGGCCTGCTGCATAGCCACCAAGAAGTTGATATGATCTTTCTGATTGATCAAGAGTTACACAAAAATCATCACCACATGCAGCAAGTTCTAGTTGTGTTCTATATATGAAATCCAAAACTTGTGAAATTTCTTTTTCAAACTGATAAAATGGTCCATTTTCAAAGTTAAATTTTCTAAGCTTGCATAGCCCTTCTCCCAATTCCATCATAGCTCCTTTGTGATTTTGGTTGAAGAGGTGATGGAATCCAACTGCACATTGAAGAATTCCATGAAGTAGTGTTCGAATTGGCTCTTCGGATTCGTTCCAAAGGGCTTCAAGAACGTCATGACATCTGTAATGTAATCAGAGGTAACAAAATCAATTCATTTTTTTTATCCTAAAATGACGAGGCATTTGCTTTAAATAGGCCGATGATGCAAAGAACGTCCAAAAAACTCATCAAATTATTCCGTCTAAATAGTATAACTCGTGGGGTCAAAATACAATCCAAACCCAAACATATTTGGAAACTGAGAATTATGTAAGTTTGGAAAAACTTAGGTTAATAATTTAAGAAAAAATACATCAACTTTTTCCTGTTTTTGTTTTGCATAAAGCAAAATAGAAAAGAGGAGAAGTTGGTTAAGTTATAATCCTTAAAGTTTGAGCAAGTTGGATCATCATTTGATATCTCATGGAAACTCTACCTGTAATAATCTCTGCTATTGAAAAGTGCCACGGCTTCTTGGAAACTATAGTTTTCTGAGTTTAGATAGTCTTCATCTTCATATTCCACAAAACTTCTCCGAGAAAGGAGACGATAATTATATGATGTGGTGTTCTTCTTCAATATTTGCCGCTGATAATGAACCTTTGAGTTTGAGTAGGGAAAAAAGTGTGAAGATAAGTTTGTGAAGTTAGACAAGGGTATTAATATTTGCTTGAATTTTGGGAGATTGATGGGAAGGTTAGCCATAGAAGAAGGCTTTGTTCCATTGAGAGGGAATGATTTTCCTACCAATCTTTTCTTTGTTATTTTCTTCGTCTACTTTATTTTGTATGGTTGACGTTTCTTCTCACTCCAAAAATCACTTCACCCAGATTTTATGTCTCACGATTGACGTAACAAATGGAATACTCAAATCAGTTATCTAAGATATTTTTATAGTCTCACTTCCTCCGGGTCTGAACCAAAGTGTAGTTCTTTTGGATTCAAAGAATCAAAATATGTGCGAAAAAAATTTGGGGACCATAATATGTATAGCGTAGTATTTCACTAAGCTATACCTTAACGGCACGTTTATCCGTTAAGGTATAGCGCGGTGAAATACCGCGCTATACATAATTATTGGGCCCACTAATAATTCTTCTGATATTAACTAACACACCAATAATTCAACAGGGTATAACGCTGTTAAATGCCGCGCTATATGTAAGAACCACACTTTGGGCCCACTGATAAATCTTCTGAACTACAGACCAATAATTCAATTGGGTATAGCGCGCATATTTAAGGCGCTATACATCAATTTTTTTTCTTATTTAAAGAGTTTCAGGAGGATTTTCTAAAAATCCATTCAGAATCCTTCAAGTCTTCCGAAATATTTGTTCGTTAAGTTATTTTGCATTTTGTCATAATGTCTGAAGAGCGAAGAATTAGGGTTTCATTATATTGGGGGGGTGGGGTGAGGTTGTGGTGGAGAATAACTCAGTACACTATAGTTGTTCTCCACAGTGTCATGCTAAGTTGCCACTTACAATGGAGTACGATACATTGGTATCGTTGTTATGTAAAAAAATGAGTGTAAGCAAACGTTCGGTGAATATTAAAGTAACCGGAAGATATCCGTATTCTGTTACTCCGCAAGGGGTTGCTTGTCATGCTGAATTTAACATCGAAGACGATAAAACTCTGAGAGATTTTTGAGGACTCCGTATGAACATCGGGAATATCTTGTGATAAAAATGTTGGAAATGTACGTTAAGGCTGAAGACGTTCGCAATAATAAGGTTCCGCAAAGTAGGGATATCTCTCAATCATCGGGTGGTTATTTTGGAGCAGTTTAGCCGAACAGGTTCCGGTGAAAGAGTTTGGCCTGATCTAAACTTATCTCCACGGGCGAATGAAGAGCGGAAAAATAATTTCTCCCCTAGTTTACATAATCCACAAGCCGAGTGGTAAGCTTTAATTTTCCTTTATGTTACGATATTTATTTTTATGTAATAAATTTGTATTAACACTCATATATTCCACAGGGGTTACCGGCCAGATATGAATTTTACAAGTTATGAACCAACGCCCAGTTGGAATATGCCTAGTTTTGGTGTATTGGATGATGGTGGTCCATCCGGGAGTCATCATCAACAGGATAATATCCATCATGGGATATCATGCACATTATGATTTGTAAGTGAAGTGATAAAGCTATATGTAAAGTTTGGATCAATTTGAGAAACTCATTATTTTATTGGTTGTACAGTGAAAATGAGCAACTTGAAGGTTCTGTCCTTATTCAATTGCCCGAAGACGACATATTTAATCGGGATCTGGAAGATGCGCAAAGTCAGGAAGAGAATAATGATTATGACAACAATGCTGATGAGGGTGATGAGGAGGAGGAAGATAATGCTGAACCTGATTTGACGAGGGAGCATGCTCCACCTCCCGTTAGACCAAGAGTGTACGAGTCTCACGTGCCGTTTCATTCAAGGGAGATTCCCTACCTTGATCATTTGCCAAGTATGCCGGATGTGGATGCCCTCACAAGGGATCTTGAAGAAATTCGGACAACAATGTGGGATGAATCTAGAGCAACGGTGCTGTCAAAGGGCATACTTTTTGCTGATAAAGCGCGCCTAAGCAGGGCGGTGAGAATGTACAACATAAAAGAGTGTCGTGAGATCGTGGTTCATGAGTCATCTCCGGATGTATACAAGGTTATTTATCATAGATGGTTTACGGGCTGTAAATGGATGCTGCATGCGAGGAAGCTGAAAATAAATATGTAGGTTGTGGGTAAATACATTGGCACCCACAATTGTGAAATGAACACATTCAGTGGGAACCATTTTAATATTTTTTGTTAACTAATACTATTGTATTATAATCCCCATTGGTAGGACGGAAATCAATGTAGATTTGAAGAATGGTATGATGAACCCATTAACTAGGAATACTACAAATCATGTTTGCAGTATGCTTGGAATATGACCGGTGAATACGAACTCCAGATCTTTAAACTACAACAATAACTTGCGGCAGTGCAGGAGAAACTAAAAGAGGCAGAAGAAGAAAAAATAGGTTGGAAGAGCAATTTAAGTGGTTGAAGCACAGAATAATGGGCGATACTGACTAAACAAATACGTGGATGTATTGAGTGTAGTATTTTATCCTTATGTTTTAAGTGTCATGTATTTTCATTAATTGTATCGAATTTAAATTATGTTAAGTTGTCGTTTTTATTTTTTGTGTTGTAGTAATAAACTAATAAATAACCCGAGATATAAAAACACATGCGCAAATAATGTAAAACATAAATAATATTGTTAATATATACAGAATGTCATATGTACAGATAATAAAAAATGTCAATATGTCCCACAACCTGTATAGCATTGGCTGGCCTGAGGCGCATCCTATCCCGCCCGGCTACACTTTCAGGATCATCCTCATCACGTCGTCGCTTTATCGGAGGATGCGCTGTAGCATGATCATTGGTAAGGCTGGCAGGCTCGGTAGAAGGGGCCGTCGGTCTAGCAGTAACCTACCGAATAATAAGATATTTTAGTATATGAAATATATATTACTAATGTACGTGTTAGCTAAAAATATTTTAATGGTCTTACCATGGTCTCGGCGGGCTCCTCAATATAATCATTCGTCTCAGGCATGTCAGTATCGCACAAAGTGGCCTCCATGACGGGTGAGGATGATGTTTTTAAAAAAAATAAAAATGCTTTAGATATTGATGACTAATCAATGAGATAAAAATAAAAATAAATAATAGTAATACAAATAAACCTGCGCCTGTGAAAGATCCTCAGCATCCCTCGATGATGACCCATAACTCAGTCGGCGCCCACTATGCACATCTCGTGTCGGACGATCATCAGCAATCGTCGATGGCTCTGGGGAACCATAAAAATACTTATCCCACTCCTATCGCGTAATGGCCGTGCCCGCGATCAACAATGGAGCTGACGGGATCACCTGCGAAGTCCCCGGCATCAGCTGAAGGCTGAATGGCGTCATATCATGAGGAGCATCATCTGGCTCAGGGTGGTCACCCGACTGATCAACTCCAAAATCCTCAGTAGGTGGCTCAACGCCCCCTTACCGGGGACCACGTACTTGCCGACCTCCATGACCTCGTGGGACACCCCTTCCTCTCTGGGCACGTCGACCACGTTCAGGCTCCACTACTGGCCCATGATGGTACTGCTCTGGCGGCAGATAATCAGCCTCGTGTCCTAAGAGCTCGTCATCTCGGGCTCGCCTCAATGTCCGGAAAGCCAGATTTGTAACCTGGCGGCCATACTCGTGCAAAACTACCGCTCCCTCGCCGGTATACTGCTGCATCTGCAGGCCCAACTGGTAAAACATATGTAAGCCAATAGCCTGCACAACATGTAGAATATTAATTATGGAACGCTTGGTTAACATTATAAGTAAGTATAACAGATAACATACCAGTGCCTCATGCCTCCCGATGTATGGAATGTACCGATCACCAGCGCGATGAACGGGATTCCCGACAAAAAGTTGGGTAACATTGCGGTATCAGCCCATATACTCATGCTCACCATCCGTACGCTCAGGTGGAGAGGGTGGCAGAATCAGGTCATGCCGCCGGTCCCAAATATCAATCTGCGCCTCTAGCCAGGCCACGTATGTCTGGTCAACCTTGGAACGATCATCCCTCTGGTAATGTGTCCTAAGACAAGCGGGCGGAGTAGGTACAAACTGGGGTCGACCAAATTGGCGAAGGACTAGCTCAGTGGCATGATGCTCGACAATATCGAGACATATCAATGGGACAGAAGAGCTCAATATAAGTCGGCTGCTCGAGCAATAATCGGGCAAACCAACTATAAGCTCGTCGCTGTATGGCCTCCATATAAACTATTAAGTAAAAACAAGAATCGTGAGTAAGCGCAACACATATAAAGCCATGCCAAGTAAACTTAAGTATACATGTACCTGCACGTCCTCCAGCAAATCCAACAAATCCCTGCAATATGGGAGATTATGTCGAGCCTCGACCTCGCGTCCGTAGCCTCGTCTATCAATCCATCTCCTAGCTAAAGGGAGGTGGTGTATCCGGAGCGATAGGTGGTAGAGGTGGCTGCAACTGCAGGAACTGCTCCCAGGCCCAAACCTAATATACAATGTGGACGTAAAATTTAAGGTATATTTTTACTATATATGTTATAATCATGAAAATAATTGACTATGTTTTCACCTGCAGCAACGACAAAAATCCGGCAACTTCTCGCTGGGTGCCCATGCTCGCCCGACAAATCTGCCTATACAAGTAACCTAGAATAGCTGCACCCTAGCTGCAACCAGGTAAATCATCTAGCCCATCAAGATGATGAAGAAATCTCAAGCTAACTAGGTTTCCTGAAGTGTTCGGGAACAATACCCTATCAAACATAAGCAACAACAACAATCTCGTATACCGGTTGATATGAAGATCCGGTGTATCATCAGTATTGTCCGCATCCATCACCTCCAAATACAGCCGGACGGGCGTCAACTACAAAAATTGGCCCCACTCAATGCAGCCTCCTCCGCTGGCTGGAACCCGGTGAGCCGCTACAATATCTCTAGGTACTGCAATCCCGTATAATCTCTTAGCTCATGCGGGTAACCTATAGGATGTCCATCAACCGACAGCCCATACACAACCTCCACGTCCTAAAGTGTGATAGTAGCCTCGCCAATGGGTAAATGAAATGTGTGCGTCTCCGGTCGCCACCACTCTATCAAAGCCGTGATCAACGACCAGTCCAATTGCAACCGGCCGATCTCAATAATCTTATAGAAACCCGTATCCTGAATGTGTCTGACTATACGGGGATGGAGTCGGTGGGCCCTAAGAAAGTCCCACATATCGTCTACCCATCTAGCGCAGAATGTCTGGGCCAAAGACTGCCCCTCCCATATGTACGAAGACCTATGCTCGGCTTGTAGCAACAGTAGCTCTAGCGATGCAGGTCCGAGATGCACAGGCGGAACCTCCATGACGACTACTGTAAATTGAACAATATTAATTAAAGTATTTTTCTTTTTCATTGCTTAACATCTTTAATATATGTTAGTTTATTATTTTATATATTAGTTTATTATTTTAAATGTTAGTTTATTATTTTATATGTTAGTTTATTACTCACCTATTTTTTACTATAATAAAATTAAATAATTAATTTTCATAACTATACAAGATTTAATTATTAAATATTTATGTAACAATACTTAGTTTGACAAATATTGTTGTTTTCTAATGTTATTTTCTTACGTTTGTTGACTAGAATTCGAGAAAGTTTGTGTTTGAACTATCAACTTTTTTAAAGATATTTTTGAGTTTAACAGATAATTAAATGATTAATTTCAATAGCTACAAAGAGACAACGCTAAAGGGCACTACATTTTACTATGCTAAAAGGGTACTGCATTACAAATACGAGCACTACATTAAAGTTACGGGCACAAGATATCACTACAGGAAACTAAAGTCACATATTCATATATGTACAACAATAACATCTAAATTAATTATTTCTAAAATAACAATTTATGTATTTTACTAATCTTTTAGCAAATAAATAATCTAAAACGGATAAAAATAACAAATTAATTTAATCACAAAACAATCACGAAAAAATATATAGCAAAGTAAAAATTAATTAATTAATATTTTTTTAACAACTAATAACAATTTCTCTATTTTACTAAATTTTTTATCACACTAATAATATAATCCGGATAAAAAATAACAAATTTATTAAATCGCAACACAATCACGAAATAACATAGAACACAGTAAAAATAACTATTCGGCCTTTTTTATACATGAGTTTTAACAAAAAATAAGTCGGAATATCTCGATTTAAAATTTTTGGAAAGTTGAAGATTTGGTGATTTGGAGTCGAAACAAGCAACCCACTACGAGATAACGCCTTAGATACGATGTGAGACCGAGAATCTACACTTTTTGTTGGACCGGTGGGCTCCACCCGAGTTTTTTTTCGTTAAAATTTGGGGGGGGGGGGAGGGGGGAGGCTTCTGGATTTGGGAGTGGGGAAGGAGATGGTCGTTTATTTATGTCGGTATAGCGCGCTTATTTATTGCGCTATACCATAGCACGCCAAATAAGAGCGCTATACGCGGGAATTCAAGTTCAAATATAGCGCGGTGAAATACAACGTGCCGTTAAGGTATAGCGCGATGAAATACCGCGCTATACATATTATGGTGGCCAGTTTTTTTTCTACATATTTTATTTCTTTGAGTCCAAAAGAACCATATTTTGGTTCTGCCTCCGATTTTAACTTCTTCTATGTAAAGTCTCGCCTAAATACATTTGATTACCAGTAACTACCTCGATATATAAATATTCATTTGGTCAAAACTGTTTTATGGCTAAATTTAGCTCATAATCTAGCTAAATTTTCTATTTCGTTTTTACATCGATTTCTTGGGATTTTGTTTTCCCAAGTTAGGCTTGTAACTGATTCTATAGTATCTTTTGAACATTTGAGACATGTTATGAAGTAATAAAATAAAGTTGTTTACGGGAAAAAAAATCTGTTTTGTGGCTGCCAGTTACAAGCGGTATGATGTGAAATTTTGGCCATTGAATTGTAGGATCACATCATTTAAAATGTTGTACTACTAGATAGCGAACATGATTATTTATTTATATTATTTTCCCTCACACATGAGTCTTAACTCTTTTTCTTGAGACAAAAACATCGAGCACGACTTTTTTTTAATGGTAAAATAGCCTTCTAGCCACTTAAACTTACACCGAATTGTCAATCCGAATAAATGAACTTATGAGTTTCCCAGTTTAATACCTCTACTTTACAGAATAAGGACTAATAAACATATCCGTCTTAAGTGTGTCCCTCAATCGCTACGACACAAATGACATGTCATATCTTAACCTTTTTTTGTGTGTGTGGTAATAACTGTAAAAATTACCATTAACAAAAACAAAACAATACACCTATAGAGCACCTAAGAAACCAATTTGGTTGCTCAGGTCCCTGTCAAACTAATTACATAATCTCCTAATCAGTAAACTACAACTATGGGTTATCTTTGATCCTCTTAGCATATTTACTTTCTCTGTGATCTCTCTTTGTATCTGTGCAATTACAAAACTCCTATTTACAGTTATTCCTCTAAATAACTTCTAGTTTCTAGCAGTCCATGTATGGTAGATTGCAGCTCCCCAAATTGCAGTGATCACTTCCTTCTTGAACTGTTTCCAATGTCTAGTGTTGATCCATTGCAAACATTGCATAACTCCTTACTTCCTGATATTTACTCCAATCTAGTTTGCTAAACTTTCTCTGACGACTTCTATCCAGCTACATTCAGAGAATAAGTGTTGTTGTGTCTCTATATATACAACTTCACATAGGCAGCAACTTGTGTCCTCCACTTGTATATGCATCCTCATCAATCTATCTTTTGTAAGTAATTTGTCTTGAGCTGTCAACCAAACGATAACTATGTGTTTAGATTGCAGCAGTAAACTCCATATCAAATCAGCTTCTAGAACTCTAGACAGGTTAGTCTTCATCGCTAGGTAACTCTTGCTCACTGAATATTTACCTGTTGAATTCAGTCTTTATGTCTCATTTGAATACTAATCCACCATCTTGTTCTTGATTCCATTAAGTTTCTTCCAGTACCAACTGCAGTCCACTGGTAGTATATGCGTCCATATATCAGTATTAGTTTTCATATAAAGCCCATGTATCCATCTAACTCATAGCACATCTTGCTAGTAGCCAGATGCCAGATTAGTTTCCCCACTGAGGCTTCATTCCAAGTTTTACTATCCTTAATGTTTAAACCCCCAAATTTCTTTGGGATACACACCTTCTCCCAAGTGACCAAAGCAATATTTTTCTTTTCCTCAGACCCGCCCCAAAGATACTCTCTGCACTTTTTATCCACCTCTTTCAAGATGCTCCGAGGCAAAATGAAAACAGCTCCCCAGAAGTTGTAGATTGAAAACAGAACAACATTGATTATTTGTAACCTTCCAGCATAGGACAATTGCCTTGCATAACTCTTAGTGATTCTACTAGTTATTTTATCCACCAGTTGATGACATTCCACCTTGCTCCACTTCTTGGATGATAATGGAAGTCCCAAGTACCTAATGGGAAAGGTACCTGCAGTAAAGCCTATCCAGCACAACAACTCATCCTCTACAGATTCATCCACTCCTGCTAGGAAGATGTTTGATTTATCAAAATTTTCCACCAAACCAGTCACCTTACTAAAATGCTTTAAAGCCTCAATTACTCTGGTTACTGATGCACTATTACCTTTGCAAAATATCATTAGATCATCAACAAATATAAGATGTGTAAGTTTCAGTACTTTACACATGAGATACAATTTGAAATTCGGAAGCTCAACATTTTCCTAAATACGCTTGATAGATACTCCATAACAAGGATAGACAATAAGGGGTAGATTGGATCTCCTTGCCTTAGACCCCTCTTCCCAGCAAAGTATCCATATCCTATCCCATTTACCTTCACAGAAAATCTAGTGGATGTGATGTACGTCATAACCGTTTGGGTAAAACTTGATGGGAATCCATACCCTTCCAATGCCTCTTCAATAAAGTCCCAGCTAACAATGCCATTTGCCTTTCTCAAATCAATTTTCATCATACATCTGGGAGAGGTCTCCCTATTGTAGTGCCTTAACAATTCATAGCAGATAAGTACATTGTGAACCAATGACCTCCCTGCAACAAATGCTACTTGGTTATTAGCTAATAAATGAGTGATTGCCTTCTTTAACCTGGTACAGAGCATCTTTAAGATACATTTATACAATACATTGCAATAAGAGATGGGTCTATATTGGCTAGCATTTTCTGAAATTTTGACTTTTAGAATCAAAGAAACCATGGTAGCATTCACTTAATTCAACAGTTTCCCATAGATAAAAAAACTCTAACACTGCTTCAGTTATGTCTTTGCCAATTATTTCCCATGCAGCTTTATAAAAACCACTTCCATATCTATCCGCACCAGGACTTTTGTTAATATCTATTCCCCACATAGCTTCTTTAACATCTCTCTATGTGAAAGGCTCCACTAACTCAATTTGTTGCTCTATACTCAGTGTTGGTCAATTCTTCAGCAATCATGTATGAGCTTTTGTTCTTGTTGTTTCCTTCCTCCCCAGTAGTCTTCATAGTACTCCACTAGTATTCCAGTTATATTATTAGGATCTGTTTGCACCCTATTCTTCTTCTCTTGCAACTAAGTAATAGCTTCTTGCATCTTCCTATGTTTTATAACTGAAAAAAGTATTTTGTATTGTCATCACCTAGTCTGATCCATGTTACCTTGCTTCTTTGTTGCAGGAACAACTCAGCCAGATAAGATGATTGCCTGTACTTCTGATGCTTCACTTTTTCATCTTACTGAAGCACTTGATCGTAAGAGTTGGCTTGCAAAGATCTTTGAGCCAGAACTAGAGCTTCTCCATCTTCACTTGCCTCTGTTACTATGTTTCTGAAATGTTGCCCATTCAGCTCTTTCAGCTTCCTTTTTAGTATCTTAAGCTTCTTTACCATTTGCAATATTTTACATCCATCCATTTGGACTTTCCACACCTCTTTCACTTTCTCAGCAAATTGAGGATGTTTCGACCAGAAATTACAAAATTGAAATGGTTTCTTAACTCTAGGAGAAGTACTCTACAGAGCCACCTTAATTGGACAGTAGTCACTTATGGTTTCAGGCAGAAATATGGCTGTATATATAGGCATGTTAGTAAGCCACTCATTGTTAATAAAAGCCCAGTCTATTTTTGAAAATACCTTTTGATCTCCTTGTTTGTCATTCTATGAATATCGACTGCCATGAGTTGACATTTCCAGCAATCCACATGATTCCACACAATTGTGAAAATTCAGTATCTCAGCTACAATTATAGGATTCCCTCCAATTTTGTCTTCCTGATTCAACACTGAGTTTAAAACACCTAGAACCAACCAAGGGATATTACACCCTATACTCTGATTCTCCAAATAACTCCACAATTCCCTCCTCTCTGCCCTTTGGTTAAAAGCATATACAAATATCAGCATAAATGCCGTCTGCATAGGAGTGTATATCACTTTGCAAGTGATTGCTTGTCCTAAACTGGTAACAGGAGTTACATGGTAGTAATCTTGCTTTCAAGTAATCCAAATTCTACCATTATAATGGTATTCTAGGTTTGTAACATATTGCCAACCTCTAAATAATTTGTTTGCTAGACCCTCAATCTTATTTACTTTGACCTTTGTTTCTAGTAAATCAACCGGACCTACTTCTTGTTCATTGCAAAGGAGTCTGACCTCCTTCTGCTTAGTAGGGCCATTGATTCCCCTGACATTCCAGCTTAAGAGTCTAACCATTTCCTGAGAGAGGAATAAGTTGGCCTCCCTCATTTCAAACTGAGCTTGATTGAGTCTGATTATTGTTCCTTTCCTTGTCAAGAACTTGGAAAGAATTCTGATTGATCACTTGCTGATTTTGTTTGAACTGCTGCTTTCTGATATTCACTGGAGTAATCCACCCTGTAGTCTGATCAACAGGTCTCCCACTCTGCACATTGTGATTCCTCACTATGTTGGAAGATGATTCAGCAGGTGCCATTTCTCCCTTAGTCATGGCTGCTGCTATACCATAGTGTAACTTCTCCTGATTCCCTGCTTCTTTAGAGTCCACCTTTTGCTTCTCCTTCTGTTCTTCTGGTTTCTCCTTTCTCACCTGTTTACCTTGTTTTAGTAATTCAGGTTTTGTAACCTTCTTCTTCCTGCATTCCTCTTCAGAGTGCCCATACATATGGCAGAAAATTGCATAATATAGGTTTCCAATCATATTGGATCTTTTGTTCTAATAGTACCCTCTTTTCATTCCTGAACATTATCATATCAGGAAGCTTTGCATCCATTTTTATCTCTATCAATAACCTAGAAAAATTGAGCCCCATTTTCTTCTTCGTATTGTGATCCACTAGAAGTGGTTTCCCAATAAAATTGCCTATTTTGCCTAGGCCCTTAGGACTCCAATATTTGAATTCGAGGCCGGGTAGTTTGATCCATATAGGCACTATCAGCAATTCTTCTCTAGTAAATTCCATATCCGGATTTCATGCTTTAACTATAAATGGTTTGTTATCTAAATGATAAATTTTCCCTTGTATCACCTCATTTCCCCCCTCCCCCCCCGGAATCAAATCGAACTAATACAATTCCATTCTCCAGCATAGAAATTTTGTTGATACCATGCTTCGCCCACATCCTCTGTATGTATCTATTTAGCACAGCAAAAGGGGGGGTGTGCCCCAAGGACATAGCAAACTACTGCCGACTTTCAATATTCTAGCTCTAAACTTATATCTTCAACATCAATTGCACAAACAGAAAACTTACCATGAGTTTCAGGGGCGATATATTTCAATTTGAAGTCGGTGTTCGAGATTTTCCCAATATCAAATCGTCCCAAATTGATTTATTTTGCATTGTCTCTTCTGTTGCCTCTACTTCCTCAGCCCAAGAAAATATTCGACTGCTCGTCGGCGATTGAACTATTTTAGCCTATTCCTCTTGCACTTTTACATGTGAATATGACTTTTCTTCCCTCAATTGTACCTCATGTTGTACATTTTCCTTTTCCCTCGGCGACTGAGTTACTACTACATCAATTTTGCTTTAATTTTCTTTCCTTCCTTGATTTGTAGTTGCCAACGATGATGACGCTTGCGCCATTAGAGCTTTCTGAGATGGAATTCGTGCCATCTTCCCCATGGATGCGTACGTTAAGCTAACATGCAGTGAGAGAAAAAATGCATCGCAGAAAATCCTCTAATGTTAAAAATGATATACTTTTACTAACCTTTTATTATTTGACATGTGTAATTTGTAGGTCCCACTTTTTTAAATTCAATTTATCAAATTTTTAACTTTTTTTTCTTTCTCTTCTCTTCCACCACAACTGAGACAATAAGAAGCTCATAAACCAGCAAAAAACTCAAGTTGGTCGGAGAACTCACTGGTAATATATATGTCGGCGACAAATAGTACGCTCTCCGTGTTTTGCCTACTCATTTTGTTAATTTCTAGCCATCTCTTCGCCCAAACACCTTATTCCGTTTGATTTCAACTACCTCAATCGCCATCTCTGTTGAAACCTCTTTCCCACCAAGCCCATTGACATAGACCAAACAAATCAGAAATGACATTTCACCCTTGCGGCTTATTTTTTCTTTTCTTAGAAAAAGAAAAAGAGGAGCATTGACTAGATCTTAAAGTTTGTAATAGTGACCTTAGCCATAAACCACCATCAATCTCTTCGTTGACAAAAAACATACTCCAAAAAGAAACTTCAAACATTTAAATGTGAAGAAGAGAGCCTTTTTTTTTTTGCCGCCAAAACATCGTCACAAAATTAATATCACCATCAGAGTGATGACTAGATTGGAGACGATTTCCTTCTACCGAAAATCGAGTTGTGAGTTACCTTCTTCTCTCTAGATCCTTATACTCAATTAAGAAAAAGTTGTAATTCCTTTTCAACGAAAGGTTAATAAGGGAAAGAATGGAGAGGGGACGGAGGGGAAAGGTTGGGTCGAGGGATGAGATGAGAAACGGAAAGAATGGGGGAAAGGGGGTGGGAGGAAGGAAGTGTTGGGATCTTAATTTTTATTTTTTATTCTTTGTTATATTTTGTTATTATTTATATATTTTTATTTATTTTAATATTTTTCTATCAAAATTACTATATTCACGCGCCATTTAAATGTGATTTGCACATAGTTTGGCCATGTCAATAATTTTTCTTTCACATATGCATGGTCAATAGGCGTTTATTACTCCTCATTCTGTGAAGTAGAGGTGCTAAACGGGAAAACTCATACGTTTATTTACTGGGTTAGTAATCCGGTGCAATTTTAAATGGACAGAAGACCATTTTGCCATTTAAAATTTTTAATAATAGATTACTGTGAGGCTTACACTGAGAACTTCTGCTTGCTATAGTTCTGATCGATATACTATATATATGTGCTAACAAATACATTAATTATGCAAATTTTAAATTTCAAATTCAATTACTAGCACCTGAAAGTATTGCATGTCTTAAACTCTCAAATTCAAAAAGTTCATTGAATTTGCCTGTTACAAGATAGTGGTGTATATATAAACTTATAAGGACAAGGATATAAGCTTTATGTTCACGGGACTGCATAAATTTGTGTCTTGTTGGCTTTTGATTAAAATAAAAAGGATAGTGTAAACGTGTCATTTCATGAAGAATTAGGCCTCTCCAGATTCCAAGTTGTCATTCTTCTGTCTTACTGATATAGTTTGGTCTAGTCATGTCTTTATCTATTTATTCAGTCCAATTACAGCTAAATGGATACAGATATTGCGCTTCAAACAAGAATCATTGTCGGTATAGACTTATAATCAAATAGATCTTTAAGATGAAACTCACCAACTAATATTTAACGAATATAAACTCCACCATGTACCACGTTTGACAATTTATTTTTATTTTCTTAATGTTGTTAACCATTGATAATTGGACCCCAACCAAAAGGAAGCAAGATGTCATTTTCATTAGAATTTCTCTCCACATATTAAGGTTTTGGTTTTCACCGTAATTGATTTGGTTTGGTTTGGTTTTAACTAAAAAAAGTCAAATCGAAACCAAACCAACCCGACATTATATTTATACAAATTTAAAAAATATTTTACTCATATGAATATTTATTGTAATATAATTTATAAATATTTGTTAAACTTGTTCATAGTTTTATCTTTAAAAGTATTATTTAAAGTTTGGTCTTAACATTCTTGAATGGTCCAATAAATTTTATAGCCCATAAAAGTAATAAGTCAAATAAAGTTCAAATCAATACTAATGCTAATAAAGGAAATTCAATTCAACACTAGGAATGACAATAGTATTGAATATCTACTTTTTAGTTTTGCATTGATTTATAATGAACATGTATTACCTAGTTTATCTTTTTTTTTATGCTTAGTTGTGTAATTAATAGTACTTATTAATTATATTTATTTTAGCACGGCCTATATAGTATTTTTAGATTATTTTAATTTTTATTATGGTGTATTAATTAGTAATATTTTCTTTGTGCGATTTTATTATCTATGTTATTTAATATTTTAGTACAATATTATGACTCATCTCACATTATTATTTTATTTTTTTGAAAAATACATTATATAGTTGTATCCTACTAGGACTAAAATAAATATTTGGAGCATAAGTTACATATTTTGTGCTACTTATTTTACTGAAAAATACAACGAAAATCCGAAAAAACCAAAAAAATCCGATCCGAGATTGAAAAACCCGACTTTATTGGTTTGGTTTATAAATTTAAAAATCCGACACCATTGATTTGGTTTGGTAATTGAAAAATTCGAACCAACCCGACCTATGTACACTCCTAGTTGTCTGTATTGTAAAAGGCCGGGGGTAATTTATTTACCAAAAAATTAAATAAATAAATGACTAAGAAAATACCATATGTTGCCCTTTTAATTTAACGACGAGAAGTAATGTGTCTTGGTTGGTTAGAGGTTCAACTTCTTTCTCTCCTATTTTTTAGCCACAATGGTTGGTTAGAGGTTCAACTTCTTTCTCTCCTATTTTTTAGCCACAACTTGGCCAAAATATGAGATCCGACACACAATCTTATCATATTTGAGTCCGAGTTTACTCCATGCACTTGGAACAACCATCCATATATCCATCTTTTATGGACTGTTGAAACTGTTTGAGATTGAAGTTAACCATTTTGGAAAATTTAAAAGACTTAAGTCACGTGAAGCCAATGAAGGAGCAAATCACGGGTATGGAAGATATTTAAAATCAAGACGTACGACAAAAGAGGATTAAATCATATGTGAAGGTCCCCATAAAGTTCATATTGCCACTCAAAAGTCCAAACAAGAGACAAGTTTCATTGACAACTGCACAGCTAAAGAACATGCCATTAATTTGCTTTCCTTTTTCTAACTTTGCTTATATCTTTCAATTATAAGAAACATATATATCCTAAACTTCCACTCCACTATAGAACTTTGATAGTACATTATGGGAAGGTTATTATTCTTAGTTTCACTAACTTTGTTAGTGACCATTCAAGTTGTACAACCTCCAATATTTGTTTGTGCTGCTACCAAAGGAAAGAATTTTATAACAGTTTTGAGCATTGACGGGGGTGGAATCAGAGGCATTATTCCAGGAACCCTTCTTGCCTTTCTTGAATCCAAGCTTCAGGTTCTTTATTTAGCACTGTGTTAGCTACTTTTTTTCACCTCATTTTTGGTAAATTATATTGGACTTACGTTAATTGGTTAGTATTACTTAAAAATGCTAGCACATTGACCCAAGTTGTAAACAAAATATAAGGCCAATCACAATTTAATTATGCGTGTGGAGGCTCATTAATCATTGGTCTGTGATATATAGACACTCTTTAGCCAATCCTATGATCCATCCTCATCTTTATCGTGGAATGATACAATTCTTTAACCTTAACCCAAAATTATATTTATGTTGGGTTTAATAGGAGGTTGATGGACGAAATGCAAGGATTATAGACTATTTTGATGTAGTAGCAGGAACAAGCACAGGTGGATTAATTACTACTATGCTCACAGCTCCAAACAGAGATAATCGCCCTTTATATGCAGCTAAAGATATTTCCAACTTCTATATGGAACACTGCCCTCACATCTTTCCCGCAAACCGCCGTAACAGCTTCGTGCATAGGATATTCAATTTGTTTGGAGGACCAAAGTACGATGGCAACTACTTAAGATTGTTGCTTGAATCAATATTAGGCAAACTTACTATGAAGCAGACATTGACTCATACTGTCATCCCTGCTTTTGATATCAAGCGCCTTCAACCAATTATCTTCACCACTGTTGATGTATGTTTCTTGTTTCGTACCATAAAAGTCATTTTACATGAAAATTATCTGGCATATGTTTGTTTACTGAAACATGTTTCGGAAAACGATATATAAAGCATTTTCTTCTTAAATGTCGTACCAAACATATACTAGTATATATGATGTTTTATTTTTCTCCCTTATGAACATGATGGGTTATAGTTATTTGAATTTGTGTCTAGGCCAGAGCAAATGTCTCTAAGAATGTTCTATTATCAGACATCTGCCTCAGTACCTCCGCAGCACCAACCTTTTTTCCGGTACACTATTTTGAGACTAGGGATGCTCAAGGGAGAATACGCACATTTGATATGATTGACGGAGGTGTGGCTGCAAATAATCCAGTAAGTAGCCAGTTTGGAAAAAATACTTAACTTACATGTACTAACATCATAAATAATTTTAGTAGCCATTTGGAGAAAAAATATTTAACTTACATACACTAAGAACAAGTTATTCCGGGATTATAAAATATGAATTAAATAATGAATATATTTTTATCGGGAGATATTTGGTTTATTGGACTAAAAATGAGTATATGGAGTATAATATAATTATGTCTTAGGTGTATACTAGATATGTTGTGATAAAATTTTATTTTCAATTTTAACCTTTGATTGTTTAAAAGACTTTGGAGGAAGAGCTTTCGAGAAGGGCATCTTTGTCATTTCAGTATTTATCCTGGGATTAGTTAGTCCCAAAATTATTACCCCCCCTCAATGTGGGATAGAATAATATCCAATTGTGAGATGGATTAATCCCGAAATTGCTAATTCTGAATTTAACAATTCAACAAAACACCGGATAAAATGATCTCGCATCTAATCTCGGGATTATTTTCCCTTATCCCACTTATCAAACAACATCTAACAGAATAAATTTATACTATGTGTATCTTTATCATGTTTTAACTCGATATCTACCTTATTGTTTCATGTTACTGATCTCTTTATTATGATTGGCTACGTATAATTATTTTTGGATGATCTACTGGTATAAATCTTAATTCATATTGTCAGTACCTAGAAGTTAAACTTACAAAAAAATAGATACTCTCATTATTCTATTTTATGTAACACTATTTTTTTATTAGCCCGATCTATAAAGAATGACCCATGCATTTTTATATTCGAATATAATTTAACTTTAATTTTTTTATTTTACTCTTAATAATATACTTTTATTGCCACATAAATCTCATGACATGCTTAAGGCTACAAGTTTCAAAAGGCATATTTTTCTTCTTAAACTCTGTGCCAATCAAATCTTGCCACATAAGTTGAAAACCAACAAAGTCAGGGTTTTCAATCTTGTTTCTTCTCGGATTTTTTATTTTTTTTGGATTTTTAGTTTTTTTCCGGTAAAGTCTTCATAGCGCAAAATATATAACTTGTGCTCCAAATTTTTTTTAGTCCTGGTAAAATACAATTATATAATATATTTTTAAGAAAGTAACACAATAATATGAGATACGTCATAGCATTATACTAAAATATTTAATAACAACGATAATAAAATTGCATAAAGCAAATATTGCTAATTAATAAGTCATAATAAAAATTAACATAATCTAAAAATATTATATAGTTCATGCTAAAATAAGTATACCTAATAAGTACTATTAAATTACATTACTAAGCACCAAAGAAAAAAATAAACTATGTTATGCATTTTCATTATAAACCAATGTAAAACTAAAAAATAGATATCTGACGAGCGCAAAACACAACACGAAATTGATGCTCACTAGTCAAATATAGTAAAGTTTAATTATCGTCTCCACGGGGATTGGATTTAAATAATGTTCAAGTAATTTCTAGCTTAATGCTATTCAGAATAATTAACACTTTGATTGGGATGACTTATAACTAAAATTAACTATAAAAACTAAAATAAGTAACAATTGATCACAGAAAGACAAGAGTTGAGCAACACCGAAATAATCAATGGGAGAAATAAGGGTCGTGACATGATAGGTGCAAGATAGTTATTTGTGATCCAATTCTAATTAATTCACTCTAATGTTCTAATGATTCTCACGAATTCACTCGATGATTAGTTCAAACGTGGAGCCAAGACACCTCTCTCGATTAAATCTTAACTCTACGAGGTGAACTAATATAAGCACTATAAAAATATGCAAGCATGCGTTAATGGATTAATCTTAAGAAAAACGTCTCTCGAATATTCTCCTAACTTGATTTAATCAACAATTCAACAAGCTCTTTCGATTACTTAAGAAAATCACTGAATTAAACCAAACAACATAATTCAAAGATAATCACCACAATATTACTCTTTCGATTAAATAAACATGTGAATAAAGTTGTAATAATTCAAAGCTCCATAAACGAATTGAAGCAAAGAACTAGAGTTAAAATTCACAAATATCATCAAAATACCATATCCGTCAAACTCTAAGGGAAACTACTTCATAATCATAGAGGAAGTTATCAAAAATATAATGAAAGAGTAAGAAAATATCAATCTAACGTTACAATCCAAACTCCCGTATTGAATTTATGGAAAGATGATGAAATCTTGTGTCTTGTAGCCTCCAATGCTCTCCAAAAGCTTCCAAGGTCAAAAGTCCTCTAAAAATCATCTTTTTGGTGTATTTATACCATGTAGGAACGGGACCGAACGAAACTACCCTTTCCAAGCCGAAACAGAAAAAATACTCGGAGAATTTTGTACACGCGCGTCGCGCCTAGCACCGCACCACGCGCTGTGGTAGTGAGGAAGTTCAAAGAGTAGATTCTGACAGGCAGCGTTAATTTACACTGTCGCGCCGCCCCACGCGGTGCGGCAGTTTTAGTTTTCCAGAGTAATTCATTTTCTTCACTTTTTGACATCCAAACTTGGCTCCCGACCCCCGAAGGCGATCCCGATTTAATTCCTTAGACTTTAACTCAGACATCAAAGCTCCACATTATTCGATTTAGCTTCAAATTATCTTTTTAACTTGGAATCACTTCTTATAAGGCATTAAACACACAATAAGTGCAATTCACTATCATCTAAGCTCAAACAAAAATAAAATGCAGTAATTAGAGTGAAAACTATGACTAAAACACGAGTTTCTAACCTACCATCAATACTTCACAATTAAACCATTGCTCGTCCTCGACCAATCAAACTGCACTTCACATAGAGACGACCTTCTCATCAGACAACTTCCCTAACGCATCATGCCAAGAATATTTAAAGTAGACTAGGTACCCTATCATAACATCCTAGCCTCAAGACTCGACTCAAAAACACCACGTATTTTCCAAAAACTTGCTCACTTATTCTGACACAGAGGCTAAAGACATAACCTTTCCTTTGCAAATCATGTTCCCTCACACCAAAGATAGAGAGTAGTTCCACACACAATAAAATTCAAGAACAAATACGAACTCAAGATAGAAAGAATTTACTTACTCTCAAAATTAAAATTCATGTGCCACAGAAGACGCACCATATGCTTGCCCGTAGTGTAATACTCTACTAATTGAGCTCATTCAGTCAAAGATCAAGTAGGTCTTTATTTTGGTATTAATGTAGGCAGCAGGACAGGTAGGATACATTTAGATATAGTGACTACACTTCCCTAAGAACTTTAATACATATACATTAACACATTAAACTCCAGACTTGTGTCAAATCAAACCCCAATATTCACACACAATAACATGAAGCTCCCAATATCTTTAAGCACAAACACGACGAGAACTACCACTAGTAAGGAATCAAAGTTTTTCTTTTCTAAGTTCTGAATGTTTTTCAAGCAAACTACTTTTTTTCCTTCAATTCTCTACAAGTGGCTCTTACAATTTTTCAAACAATGCACCTTTCTCCTTTTTCAATAGTTCACTCAAAAACCCGATAATACCTCAACTTAGCTTTTAAAAGCTCATAATAATTTCAAGTGCTCATGAGAGGTAAAGGTTCAAATAGATAGTCAATTCAAACAAACAGGGATCAGGCTTGTAGTGTGGTTGCCAAAGAAATAGGATTACATGCTCAACGGGGCTAATTAAGATACACAACAATTAGGCGGGTCATAACATATAATTGGCTCAACAAAAAAATATCTATAGCACTTTTTAGACTGAACAAGACTGCTATTTCTCTTTGCAAATACACGGGGCAAGCTCTAGACATCAACTGACATGCACAGAATATCAACAAAAATCTCACACACACGTTGGCACATAACTCACTTAGGACCGGATCTATCCCGACTCTCTTGTCAAAGCAGTTAAGCAACATTAAAATCAAATATTTTACGGCACTTATACATGAGTCAAGAACTGAGCCTAGGTATCACAACTAAGACACTAACTACTCTCAAGGCATAACAAAGTCAAGAAAAGTCATCTCCATTTAATACCATAGCACAAGAATTCAAATTTTCTAACAAAAAAAACTAACTACACCTGGTTCAAGCAAAACCCTTGGAAAAGAACTGCGGCACAAAGAAAAACAAAGATGAACGAAATTTCTTTTCTTCATCTTTGATCCCTCAAGAAGACGGTCGAGGAAATCTATCATCGGGAAAAGTCAATTTTTTCTTTCTTCAAACAAAACATAAGGAAACAAAACACAATAAAACAAAGACACATGTACATATTTACATCCTACACCCCATACTTTAAATTGTGGCATATTTCTATGACACACAAATAAAAAGCAAGAGGTAAAGAAAACTCTCCTGATTTATCTAGTCGGGGTCTGAATCGAAGTCGGGATCTTCTTTGCACGCCCAAACCAGTGCACACATCCATGACGATAACTTCTTTTCTTCCTTCTTTGGGTACACCCCACACTTATCATGCTTACTCTCTCTAGTTCGCTTCTTTAGGGCCCCCATTGCTCCTTCCATCTTGAAGATCACCCTTTCTTCCCCCACTCTGAGCATGAGCTGCCTTTCTTGAATGTCCAGAATCGCTCTGCCAGTAGCCAAGAAGGGTCTACCTAAAAGGGACCTCTCTATTCTCCTCCACGTTCACTACAATGAAGTCCACTGGGAATACAAACTTATCCACCCGAACTAGCACATCTTCCACTATTCCTTCAGGTATGATTGTGTTCTGATCCGCCAGCTGCAAGGACACAGGTATCGACCTAATTTCTCCAAGCTCTCCCTCTAATTTCTTGAAAATAGACAAAGGCATAACATTAATAGAAGCACTTGAATCACACAAAGATTTTTCAACTTAGTACTTCCTAACGAGCAAGGTATAGTAAAACTCCCTGGATCTCCACGCTTTTGAGTGAGCTTATTTTGCAGAATGACACGACAATGCTCTATGAGCCTGACAACTGATGTCTCTTCTACTTTCTTCTTGTTGGACAATATCTCCTTCAAGAACTTAGCATCGACTGGCATATGTGAAAGCACCTCTGTGAAAGGTATATTCGCATGCACCTGCCTGAGCACTTCTAGAAAGCGCCCAAATTATTTGTCCAGCTTCTCTTTTCTCTTCTTATGAGGGAAAGGTAAATGAGGCATATATTTACTCTCTTCAGTCTCCTCATTTATTGCATTCTCATCTTTCTTCTTATTCTGAGCTCTAGTCTTCCCCTTCCTTTTCAGACCACCATCTACCATCACTTCACCCTCTTGAATGTTGCCATTTTTTTGCTCCTCCACAATCTCTACATATCTTTCAATCAACTCATCTCTTTGCTTTGACCTAGGATCCTCCAATACGTTCCCACTCCTCAAAGACACTACATTTATTGTCTCTTTTGGATTTCTTTCAATATCAGCAGAGAGAGTTCCTGAAACCCTCTCATACAATAGATTAGCAAGTTGCCCCACCTGTCTTTCCAAGTTTCGAATGGTTGTGCCCTATTCTGAGATAGCTGCGCCCTGATCTCGGATAGTTGTGCCATGTGTTTCAAGCCTCTCATACGTCTTAATAATTAAGGCCTTCATCATATCTTCCATGCTAGACTAATTAGACTGTGGAGGCTGATATTGCTGCCTCTGGTGATTTTGAAAACCTAGAGCTCCCTGTCCCTGGGGTCTGGAGTTATTCTACTGCCATGCGTTTGCACTACCACCTAGTGAACTCCATGAAAAACCTAGGTGCCTATGCCCCATGGAGTTAAAATTATTGTCACTTTGGTAGTTGCCTCTGTCAAAGCTCCCCACAATATTTACCACTTCATCTGTAGTCGAGGCCTGACACTCATGCGTTCGATGACCCATTCCACAAAAATCACAAACCAAGGATGACTGGCTCTGGGCCTTGGCTAAGGTTAACTTTCTTATCTTTGTGGCCATTGTGTCTAGCTGGGCTTGCACTGATGTGTTAGAATACACTTGTTGTACCCCCAACCTTTTTCCTTCTCTCATTATCCTCTGCAGGCCATTGATTTGCATCTTCAAATAATTCATTCAGAATTGCAACAATCTCCTCAAGAGTTTTCTTCATAAGAGGACCTCCAACTGAGTTGTTTAGCGTCTAAATTCATCTTCATCCAGAGGTCAATTCAGGTTGAATCTTCATCCTCCGTTGTCGTCAACCATTTCATCAGCTCTGAGAGCTTCCTCAGCAACTGCCCGTGCGACTGCTTCCTATTGGGCTGCTTCCTGTACAGCCAAATTAACTACATGCTCACCGCTTTTTGCCATGTTCTCTTGGGTTGAAGATTGCCCCAAGAATTTTTCGGTGAGTTCTTTCTCTTTCCTCAACTGTCGTAGACACTTTTCCACCTCTGGATTGTATGGAATCAATTCTTTGGAAAAAGATCGAGTCATACATCTGAGAAGTTAACTTGTTGGATTTAAACAATGTTCAAGTAATTTCTAGCTTAATACTATTCAGGATGATTGACACTTTGATTGGGATGACTTATAACTAAAATTAACTATGAAAACTAAAACAAGTAACAATTGATCACAGAAAGACAAGAGTTGAGCAACACCAAAATAATCAATGGGAGAAATAAGGGTCATGACAGGATAGGTGCAAGATAACTATATTTGATCTAACTCTAGTTCAATTCATTCTAATGCTCTAATGATTCTCACGAATTCACTCGATGATTAGTTCAAACGTGGAGCCAAGACTCCTCTCTCGATTAAATCTTAACTCTACGAGGTGAACAAATATAAGCACTATGAAAATAGGCAAGCATGCGTTAATGGATTAATCTTAAGGAAAACGTCTCTCGAATATTCTCCTAACTTGATTTAATCACCAATTCAACAAGCTCTTTCGATTACTTAAGAGAATCGCTGAATTAAACCAAACAAAATAATGCGAAGATAATCACCACAATATTTCTCTTTTGATTAAATAAACAGGTGAATAAAGTTGCAACAATTCAAAGCTCCATAAACGAATTCAAGCAAAGAACTAGAGTTAAAATCCACAAATATCAATTAAAACACTATATTCGTCACACCCTAAGGAAAACTACTCTATAATCATGGAGGAAGTCATCACAAATATAATTAAAGCGTAAGAAAACATTCAATCAAACGTTACAATCCAAACTCCTGTATTGAATTTATGGAAAGATGACGAAATCTTGTGTCTTGTAGCCTCCAATGCTCTCCAAAAGCTTTCAAGGTAAAATATTCTCTAAAGTCGTATTTTTGGTGTATTTATACCATATAGGAATGGACCCAGACGAAACTACCCTTTCCAAACCGAAACAGGAAAAATATTCTGAGAATTTTGTACACGCGCGTCGTGCCTAGCGCCGCACCACGCGGTGTGGTAGTGGGGAAGTTCAGAGAGCAGATTATGACATGCAACATCAATTTACGCGGCGCGACAGTGTTAGTTATCCCAAGTAATTCATTTTCTTCACTTTTTGACATCCAGACCTGGCTACCGACCCCCGAACGTGATCCCAGTTTAGTTTCTTGGGCTTTTACATAGACTTCAAAGCTCCACATTATTCGAATTAGCTCCAAATTATCTTTTTAATTCGGAATCACTTCCTGCAAGGCATTAAACACAGAATAAGTGTAATTCATTATCATTTAAGCTCAAACACAAGTAAAATATAGTAATTAGCATGCAAACTATGACTAAAATACGAGTTTCTAGCCTACCATCAATATCCAACACTATCGTCATTCCTGGTATTGAATTGAATTTTTGTTTTGTTAGCATTAGTATGGATTTGAACTTTGTTTGAGTTACTACCTTTATGAGCTATAAAATTTATTTACCATCCAAGAATGTTAAGTCCAAACTTGAAATAATACGTTAAAAGATAAAACTGTGAAAAAGTTTAAGAAATATTTATAAATTACACTACAATAAGTATTTATATGTATAAAATATTTTTAAAAGTTGTATAAATGTACTATCAGATTGGTTTGGTTTCGTTTGACTTTTGTTTAGTTAAAACCAAACCAATTATGGTCTTTTTTTTTTTTTCCAATACCAAAACAAATCAAACCAAACCACAATCAGGTTTTTTTTTCCGGTTTGACACGAATTATTGGTTTGGTACGATTTATCATTTTTTTTTGTACATCCCTAGGAAGTATACATCAAATACTATGAAAAAGTTTTGAGTCATTGACAGTTTTCCATACTAATAAAATTGCACTTTTCTTTAACTCTATTTGCAGACACAAATGGCAATTACACACATTTCAAAAGAAATCATGAGGGGCAAATTTCAGTATGAAGAGATGGAAACAATAGACAGCAAGAAGATGTTGGTTCTATCATTAGGCACAGGTATTGGCAAGCATCAAGGGTATAACGCAGCCTCGGCATCAAAATGGGGTTTACTTGGTTGGGTTTACAACAATGGTCAGACCCCAATATTGGATGTTTATAATGATGCAAGTGCTGATATGGTAGATATACATGTTTCAACTATGTTTCAGACACTTCGCAGTGAAAAGAATTACCTCAGAATTCAGGTATCAAGACTAGACTTTTTCTATAATTTGATCATTAATTATTTAACATAAAGACATTGCTAGTCATTGAACTAATGAGCTATTGCAGCAAAGTTGTAAAACTAAAAGTGTATAACATAAAAATAATATCAGATATCCTTTATATTTTGGACAGGAGGATAATTTGATTGGGGATGCTACATCAATGGATATAGCAACCACAAAAAATATGCAGACACTTGTGCAGATTGGTAACAATCTATTGAAAAAGCCAGTATCAAGGGTCAACTTAGAGACAGGCCAATATGAACCCGTTCAAGGGGAAGGAACAAATGAAGAAGCTCTAATCCGTTTTGCTAAGTTGCTTTCACAAGAAAAGAAGCTTCGATACACCAACTGAAAAGTTTAAGTAGTACTATATAATTTAGGAAATTAAATGCTTAACGAACTTATCATACCACGAATAGTGAGACTTATTTAGCAAAATAATTTTTTTCAGCTTCAATTATTTGAGTTCTTGAATTGGAGGCAAATTATATTTGTAAAATTTCAGTGTAATATGTTGGAGTTTGAATTTTTACATATGAATTTCAACATAATGTGATGGAATTTATAATCTGCTAAAATTCTAACATAATATGTTGGAGTTTTACGCAGGAGTTCCATAATTCAGCATATTATGTTGGTATTTTTCCGTATTTCAGCTAAGGGTGCTTTTATCTAAATTTTATTTCTGCACTAAATAGTGATTATTGTTCAATTATATTATGATATTTTGATGCAATAATTTGCTTTTTTATTAAAAATGTTGGACTGTACCAATAACTTAGAGTTAGGGCTATTTCTTGCCAATAGGTGGATCGAATTGTGGGTGGAATTCAAAAATAGCTAGATTTACAAGTGATAATTGAAAAATAGCCACAGTTTCAAAAGTAATCAAAATTTAGCCACTTTTTATGTAAGGATAAATCTGAACGAAAACACTATTCAAAATTCGGAAAATATCATGTCGTTCGGCAGTTTGAGGCTATGAGCAGATTCACTTCAGGTATAATGACTTGTACCCATGGTCGGGATTAAATTTCAGGAAGTTCGGAGTTGAATTGGAAAGCAAATTCTCATTTCGAAAGCTAAAATTGACTAAGATTGGATTTTAGAGTAAACTGCCTTGGAATCGGGATTTGAAGGTTCCAGCAGGTTCGCATGATGATTTTGGACTTGGACGTATGTCCGGATCGAATTTTTGATGATCCGGGAGCGTTTCGACACCTATTGTGGAAGTTAGCACTTTGGAAGAATTTCATGAATTTGGGGTGGAGGTGAATTTTATGTTATCGATGTCCGTTTGGGATTTCGAGTCCGGGAATGGCTCTGTTTGGTGATTCTGGTGTTGGGAGCACGTTCGGAAGTGGATTCGGAGGTCCGTAGGTCATTTTAGAGTCATTTGGCTAAAGTTAGAAATTTGAAGGTTTTTGACAAGTTTGACCGGAAGTGGACTTTTTGATATCGGGGTCGGAATCCGATTCCGGAAGTTGGAGTAGGTCCGTAATATCAAACGTGACTTGTGTGCAAAATTTGAGGGCAACCGGGCGTGATTTGATAGGTTTCAGCATCGAATGAGGAAGTTTGAAATTCTAAAGTTCATTAAGCTTGGAATGGGGTGTGATTCATGAATTCAACATTGTTTGATGTAATTTGAAGGCTCGACTAAGTTCGTAATATGTTTTGGGACGTGTTGGTATAATTGGTTAAGGTCCCGAGGGCCCCAGGTGGATTTCAGGTGGTTAACGGATCGAATTTGGAATTTGAAGAAGGGCTGAAGCAGTTGAGCATCTGGTATAAACGCACCTGCGTGAAGAGGGCCGCAGGTACGAGCCCGTAGGTACGGGAAAATGGATCGCAGAAGCGGAAGGGGCAGGCAGCTGAGAACCGCAGGAGCGGAAAGATTTGCGCACCTACAAAGGCGCATGTGCGAAGAGAGTAGCGCAGATGCGAGAATGTTGGGCCGAGCTGGAGCCGCACCTGTGATGGGATTTCCACAGGTGCGGGACCGCAGATGCAGCCAAGGCACCACAGGTGCGAACGTCGGGGCTGGGCAGTGTGTTCTTTAAAAATGAGGGCTTGGCTCATTTTCACCCCATTTTCTCCATGAGAGCTGGTCTTGGAACGAGTTTAGAGCTCATTCTTCGTCATCAATGCCAAGGTAAGTGATTTCTACTTATTATAAGTTAAATACATGATTTGTATAAGGATTTATGATTTGTATAAGGATTTAAACATGGAAATTAGTATAAATTGTGGGAATTTTGGTAGAAGACCTAGAATTTGGTATTTTTGGATTTTGACCACGAAATTGGGCATGGAATTGAGTATAAACTATATATTTGAGTTCGTGAGGTTATGGGTAAAGTTTATCTTCGAAAACGTTTTGGAATCCGGGCACGTGGGCCCGAGAGTGATTTTTATCGACTTTTCGATCGGGGTTAGAAATTGTTATAAATTGGATTATATTGAGTATTTGAGTATATATTAACGGGTTTGCATAATCATTGGCTAGTTTTGGAACGTTGTGCATCGATTCAAGTTGTTTGAAGGGCTCGGAAGTCGGTTATGGAACTTCGGAGCGAGGTAAGTCTCCTTTCTAACCTTGTAAGAGGGAATTAACCCCATAAGTGAAATAAATTATTATGTGCTTCAATTTGTGGGGACTACGTACGCACGATGTGACGAGAATCCGTACGTAGCTGCTAACTATGCCTATGTTCGGGTAGTTTTAGGCTTACATCATGTCTTGTTGCTATTGTTGTTGAATTTATGTTTATTGTTTGCCTTGAAAGGAAGCGAGATTGAGTTACCTTATTAAATATTTCGAAGGGAGTTGAAAATGAGGAAAAGTTGGGAACTTAAAGGTTTTCATTTGAACTTCTCATTTTTTGAAAAGAATTGAGGAACACCATAATAACTTAAGAAATCTATGTATAACCACGTCGCATGTGTGTTTCGTGAGCGAGGTAATTTTCTTAAAAAGCTACAAACTGAATTTTCCTTGTTTTGAAAAGAATCAAGAAAGAGATATGATTTTAATGTTAAATTTATATTTGATCGCGTCGCAAGTATGATCCGTGAGCGGGGTGATTCCTTAAATTTTTGTTTGACCGCATCACACGTATGATTCGCGAGCGGGGTATTTTCTATTACTCTTATGGGATCGGGCTGTTCGCCTCGGCAGGATTTATGTACCACACTCTCATGGGAGCGGGCCGTTCGCCTCGGCAGGTTAATAGATGCATCTATGGTTCGTGTCGTTCGACCCTCGGCAGTGCACAATTTACTTTTATGTTGGATCGAGCCGTACGCCTCGGCATTTCCTATATATATTATCCTTATGGAATCGTGCATAACATTTGGCAAGAAGCCAATGTATCCGAGTGTTTTTCCCTGATTTGGATTATGACAACCTCTTTGATGAAATCCACTATATCTATACATATGCTCCGGTTACGGAGGGGACTTGCTTGTTGAGAGCTTGAGTAAATTGTAAAGAGGAAAATTGTACTACGTATTATATACTTGTTTGTCTCATATTCATTCATTTCTTTACTGTACCTGATATTATTAGACCACTAGTAAGTGTCGAAGTCGACCCCTTGTCACTACTTCTTCGGGGTTAGGCGGGATACTTACTGGGTACGCATTGATTTATGTACTCATGCTACACTTGCTGCATATTTTTGTGCAGGTACACATATGTTTAGCGGACTTGTGGGTGCAGAGGCGCGATTATGGCGGGGACTTAAGTGAGCTACATTCTATACGACGCACCGCAGCCAACAAAGTCTCCTTCAGAGTATTGTATTTTCTTTCCTGTCCAAGTTGTATTCCGGACAGTTATTGTATTTTATTTTAAATTTCTAGAAAAGGCTCATGCACCTATGACACCGGGTTCTGGGATGATTATAGGATGTTCACTATTGGAATTGGAAAATATTATTATTTATTATGTAAATTCATCTTTTACTAAATAAATTAAAGTAAATTTACGATTTCAAAAAATATTAAAATGAGGATTTAATTAAGTATTTATTGTTGGCTTGCCTGACAGTGGAGTCCGGCGCCATCACGACCTTTATGGATTTTGGGTCGTGACAACATGGTATCAGAGTACTAGGTTCACTTAGGTCTCACGAGTCATGAGCGAATCTAGTAGAGTCTTGCGGATCAGTACGGAGACATCTGTACTTATCTTCGAGAGGCTACAGGACTGTTAGGAGCACTTCCCTTCTTGATTCCTCATTGTGCGATTTGATTCCTTTGAGTCTTATGCCTTCATTTCTTTCCCACTCAATCTTATGCAACGTGAATCGCTGGTTATAAATCGGGAATTGAGGAATTGTAATGGTACTACAGATGTGGTGCGGGATGTTTCTCCCTGCGTAGTTGATTGGGCTATTGTCGTCACCTTGTGGAAGGATATTCTGTCAATTCAGCTTAGTAGCTGTACTTCTGAGAGCTTTGAGGCTATGCACAGGTTGCTATGATGCCCATGAGTTGTTATCATACAATATTGCTGTGATGGTAGGATGCTTGCCTATGTCTCGGGGCAGTGCATGACTTGAAAGGAGGTTTACTCAGTGCCTGATTTAAAGATTCAGTACTATACTTCCGACGGAGAAAAGGCAATCGAATTGAGAATGTTCAGGCTAGGGTTGATGGAGTAGCGGGACTCGATATTTTCGAGCATGGTGGAATCTTCGCCTGTGATGTGGCGTCATCGTCCTTGATTGGTTATAATGTGTTAAGTTCGCCGGTGTTATGGTTTCCTTCAATTCGCCTTGGGACAGAGTATTATAAATGGTGCCGAGAAAATGACTGTTAGAGGTCGCAGTGTACAGAGGTTCAGGATCGAAATGACATTCCTGGTATTGAGGCTCGAGAAAGATGATTTCTGAAAAGGTTTAAAGTTGGTAGCGATCTAACGGTTCAAGTGCTATAGAGATAGATTTTGATTTAAGGCAACAACTAGGCAGCGAAGGATGAGAAAGGGCATGTGGGAGGTGCCTTGCGGTGGATAAACTTATAGAAGGCCAAGTATGAGAAACAGGAGTCGGGTAGTTACTTAAAGGAGTGAGTTTGACTAAAGTGGGAGAGTGGTGGAGTAGCATGTGGATTATGTAATAGGATAACTACACGTCTTGAGGAAAGTTTAGAGTGATTTGGGAATTTATGGTGGATGGTGATTTGGGTCTACGGACTTAATTTGAAATATTGGCTATTATACGGCGGGAGATTGGATACAACAGAAAGGAGTTGCTTGATATGAAGAAGGTTACAACATGACTTTGAATGGGAATGTACTGTCGCACCTTTTAGTTGATATCCATGAGGAGTGAACGGACTTGTACAGCTGGTGAATGAGCACGGGCTCAGGATGGGTTACTGATTATGTAGTAAGTGTACAAAGTGCAGTGGCATTGGAAGATGTCGGCATGTAATTTCCACAGGTGGGTTATCTCTTGTGAGCAGGTTAGCGGTCACGTGGTGTTGATGAATCTTCTATAAAGAATTCTACTGGTTATCGGGTAAGAGATTGAATATGTAAATGTGGCTAGTGGTTCGAAGTGTTCAATAAAGATTAATGGAAGGATTTCGAGGAATTTGGTGGGGTGATTGTGCTAGATCATGTCGATGAAGGAAGAATCTTGGTGGATTCCAGGTTTATGCAATAGTAGCTTCAAGCTAAGTGAGAGAGTCCCACCGCCTACAGTTGGATTGCATGGTTGTCTATTTGTAAGATTTCTGGTTATCGGCATATTGATGGGTTATTACGACTAAGGAAAGGGAACATCAGTGGTAAGTGGAGCAAGCGATTTGAGGAATGTGTGTTATAGTTAGCCTTATCGGTTCATGCTCAGGCTTTGGGAAGACTCAGGATTTATGCTTCGTGTAGAGACGAGTTACAAGGAAGATAATTCGGCCAGGTGCTTCTTTGAGAGGGTGCTTATGTTCTAGCAGAGCCTTGGAGTTGATTATATTCGGGACCAAGTCAGAGTGGGTGACTCTCAATAACGGTCCTAGTGGATTCAAAAGTTAAGGTGTGGTTCCTAAGGATTTCGAGTCCATAGTATGGTTGAATATCGAGCTTTTACAGCGGATTATGATAAAGGAGCTTGGAGTGTTCTATGTTATCTTCGGTCTGCGGTGTAGCATTGGAGGAATGGGAGAAAATAACTTTGGACTCAAAGAGGAAGTATCAGAATGAGTGTACCAGTTAGCAACGGTTGAATTAGCATGATGGTGGTAGAGATCAGTTCCTTCAGCGTGTTAAGTTATACATGTGAATTATGGCGGTGTGTGCGAGGCTTGACGGCCGCCGTAATTGATCTTATTTGGAAGCATTCGAATATTATGGCATGTTATGTGTAGACGGATCCCAGAAGGATTATGGTGGTTTAAACCACTACTCGAGGTTTATATTTTATGTGGTTATGGGAATTTGGCTGCGTGTTGCAATGGCTCTCTTGAAATGAGCTAAGTAAAATGTTTCTATATGATGAAGTATTTACCCTATTAGTGGTTCCGGAGTTATGATGAAATTTTTGTGCTCTTACGCATTGGCATGATTAAGTGCAGTGAGTAGCATGTGATTTGGGAGTTGAGGATCAAGGTTGCGGTTCGGTGTTGACAAGAATGTCACGAGCTCGGATGAGCGAGAAAGGACTAAGATGGTTAGAGCCAGCTGACATTGATTTGGCGTCACCTGGGATCGGTGTCTGGTGTGAAGAGGCTTTGCATATTGAATATGGATTCTTGAATTGCTTTACCGAGTTGGTGTGGCCGGTAGTATTAATGTGCATACTCGTTGTCTGGTGCGGAAGGTCGGGGGAGCATGTCCCACGGAAAGATTGTATAAGTGTGACACGTAGTCACGTAAATGATTAAAGATGGAAACCAAGTATGGAGGTTGTGGTACTATCGTTGATGTGAGAATTTATGCCTGAAGGGCGCTAGGTTCATTTGGTTGTGAACTGAGAATGTTTGTTCTGGATTTGGCGGTTATTCTTGTGTGTCGTGGGAAAAAGGTTTACCCTGGATCCTTGAAAGGTTATTAGCCCAGTGCGGTATGGTCAGAATCGACTTGAGGTCCGTGGATGGATCTAGATATGAATGTGGGCTTTATATCGGGCCGAATATGTTCATTTTAGCTTAGCGCTCCTTGTGGAGGAGTATTCGGACGTTGGATGTTATTTCGTCGTCGGCTACTTCATGTAATACTATATTGTGCTATGTGAGTTGTGAAACGGCTTGTTAATTTCATATGTGTTGAGGTTCCGCGTAGCGATGATGTTATGTGAGCAAGATGGCTCTCGAGATTCAGATCATATATCACACCTTAGTTGTGCTTGAATTTTGTAGCGTATGGCACTATCTCTCTCCCCAGGGATGGTATTATGCTCTTAGCATGCTCGTGGCCGATATTCGGGTATTTTGTAATAATGAGCATTCTAGCTCGGTAAGTATCTCCTATATAGATTTTATGTTCGGATCGGGTTGTGCGCCGCAACAGTGTGATGTTTAGTACAGTCCCCTATATCTATTTTCGTGTGTTTTGTTTTTCATTTTTTGAGAAAGGTTCGTAACACCTTTTCGTTGTCTAGTTAGTTACGTGGGTTGAGTAGTTCTTTCCAGAGTTCATTTTCCTTATGTATCACATTCAAGTTTGTAGCTTATTGGTACATTGTGGCATCACATGAGACTTTTGGCAGCGTCTGAGGTGGCTTATTGCCTGAACAACTTCTACTGGGAGAGACGGGATTATTGGACCTGGGGTCAGTGTGTATGAGGAATAGTTAAAGAGTAAGTATCAGTATTCAGTCCAGAATGAGGTAATGGTTCTTGTCAAGGGGAGAAACTCAATGAATGGTTGACTTGGCAGTTGGTTGTAAATTTCTACGTATCTTTCCCGCTGCGGCAGCATTACAAGAGTTGGAACCAGACTTATATATGTCATGAGGTGCATGGTGAGCATCAGGTTCGTGGAATTTCGGCAATTGTTATCAGAGGATGTTATTATGGTCATGTGAATTATGCGGTGCATGGTGTGAATTCAGCAAAGGTATGCAGTCATGTTTTGGTACATTGTGTGGTGATTGATACAACGATCGTACGTTGGAAACAGGCCTGGTAGAAGGTTCCGGATGTTGGAATTTGGCTCTAAGGCTAATTTGACTAAGCAAAAAGGGGAATCTTCAGATTTACTCGAGCCAGTGTGCTCAACTGAGTTGTGGTAGTACGGGTAGGTGCACGAGGTGTTAAGCAGTGATTTCAAACAACTCCAGAGCAGTTCTTAGCACGTTCGAGGACAAACATATGTTTAAGTGGGAGAGAATGTAACGACCCGACCGGTCGTTTTGAGCTCTAACGCGTCGTTCGGCGGTTTGAGGCCATGAGCAGCTTCACTTCAGGTATTATGACTTGTACGCGTAGTTGGGATTGAATTTCGGGAAGTTCGGAGTTGAATTGGAAAGAAAATTCTCATTTCGAAAGCTTTAAGTTAGAAGAATTGACTAAGATTGAATTTTAGAGTAAACGGCCTCGGAATCGGGATTTGAAGGTTCCAGCAGGTTCGCATGATGATTTTGGACTTAGGCGTATATCCGGGTCAAATTTTGGATGACCCGAGAGCGTTTTGGCACCTATTGTGGAAGTTAGCACTTTGGAAGAATTTCATGAATTTGGGGTGGAGATGAATTTTATGTTATCGATGTCCGTTTGAGATTCCGAGTCTGGGAATGGCTCCGTATGGTGATTCTGGTGTTGGGAGCACGTCCGGAAGTGGATTCGGAGGTCTGTAGGTCATTTTGGAGTCATTTGGCTAAAGTTAGAAATTTGAAGGTTTTTGAGAAGTTTGACCGGAAGTGGACTTCTTGATATCGGGGTCGAAATCCGATTCCGGAAGTTGGAGTAAGTCCGTAATGTCAAACATGACTTGTGTGCAAAATTTGAGGGCAATCGGGCGCGATTTGATAGGTTTCGGCATCGAATGAGGAAGTTTGAAATTCTAAAGTTCATTAAGCTTGGAATGGGGTGCGATTCATGAATTCGACATTGTTTGATATGATTTGAAGGCTTGACTAAGTTCGTAATGTGTTTTGGGACGTGTTGGTATAATTGGTTAAGGTCCCGAGGGCCCCGGGTGAATTCTGGGTGGTTAACAGATCGAATTTGGAATTTGAAGAAGGGCTGAAGCAGCTGAGCATCTGGTGTAACCGCACCTGCGTGAAGAGGGCTGCAAGTACGAGCCCGCATGTGCGGGAAAATGGCTCGCAAAGCGGAAGGGGCAGGCTGCTGAGAACCACAGGAGCGGAAAGATTTGCGCACCTGCGAAGGCGCAGGTGCGAAGAGAGTAGCGCATGTGCGAGAATGTTGGGTCGAGCTGGAGCCGCACCTGCGATGGGATTTCCGCAGGTGCGGGACCGCAGATGCGGCCAAGGCACCGCAGGTGCGAACATCGGGGCTGGGCAATGTGTTCTTTAAAAACGAGGGCTTGGCTCATTTTTATCCCATTTTCTCCATGAGAGCCGGTCTTAGAGCGAGTTTGGAGCTCATTCTTCGTCATCAATGCCAAGGCAAGTGATTCCCACTTATTATAAGTTAAATACATGGTTTGTATAAGGACTTAAACATGAAAATTAGTATAAATTGTGAGATTTTTGGTAGAAGACATAAAATTTGATATTTTTGAATTTTGACCACGAAATTGGGCATGGAATTGAGAATAAACTATATACTTGAGTTCCTGAGGTTATGGGTAAAGTTTATATTCGAAAATATTTTGGAATCCGGGCACGTGGGCCCGAGGGTAATTTTTATCGACTTTTTGATCGGGGTTAGAAATTATTATAAATTGGATTATATTGAGTATTTGAGTATATATTAATGAGTTTGCATAATCATTGGCTAGTTTTGAAACGTTGTGCATTGATTCAAGTTGTTTGAAGGGCTCGGAAGCTGGTTATGGAACTTCAGAACGAGGTAAGTCTCCTTTCTAATCTTGTAAGAGGGAATTAACCTCATAAGTGAACTAAATTATTATGTGCTTCTATTTGTGGGGGCTACGTACGCGCGAGGTGACGAGAGTCCGTACGTAGCTACTAACTATGCCTATGCCCGGGTAGTTTAGGCTTACATCATGCGTTGTTGCTATTGTTGTTGAATTTATGTTTATTGTTTGTCTTGAAAGGAAGCGAGATTGAGTTAGCTTATTAAATGTTTCGAAGGGAGATGAAATTGAGGAAAAGTTGGGAAATTAAAGGGTTTTCATTTGAACTTCGTATTTTTTGAAAACAATTGAGGAACACCATAATAACTTAAGAAATCTATGTGTAACCGCGTCGCATGTGTGTTTCGCGAGCGAGGTAATTTCCTTAAAAAACTACAAGCTGAATTTCCCTTACTTTGAAAAGAACCAAGAAAGAGATATGATTTTAATGTTAAATTTATATTTGACCGCGTCGCAAGTATGATCCGCGAGCGGGGTGATTCCTTAAATTTATGTTTGACCGCGTCGCACGTATGATTCGCGAGCGGGGTATTTTCTACTACTCTTATGGGATCGGGCCGTTCGCCTCGGCAGGATTTATATACCACACTCTCATGGGAGCGGGCCGTTCGCCTCGGCAGGTTAATAGATACATCTATGGTTCGCGTCATTCGACCCTCGGCAGTGTACAATTTAGTTTTATGTTGGATCGGGCCGTACTCCTCAGCATTTCCTATATATTTTTATGTTGGATCGGGCCGTATGCCTCGGCATTTCCTATATATATATATATATATATATTATCCTCATGGAATCGTGCATAACGTTTGGCAAAAAGCCAATGTATCTGTGTGTTTTTTCCTGATTTGGATTATGATAGCCTCTTTGATGAAATCCACTATATCTATACATATGCTCCGGTTACGGAGGGGACTTGCTAGTTGAGAGCTTGAGTAAATTGTAAAGAGAAAAATTGTAATACGTATTTTATACTTGTTTGTCTCATATTCATTCACTTCTTTACTGTACCTGATATTATTGGACCACTAGTAAGTGTGGAAGTCGACCCCTCGTCACTACTTCATCGGGGTTAGGCAGGATACTTACCGGCTACGCGTTGATTTATGTACTCATGCTACACTTGCTGCACATTTTTGTGCAGGTACACATATGTTTAGCGGACTTGTGGGCGCAGAGGCGCGATTATGGCGGGGACTTAGGTGAGCTGCATTCTATACGATGCACCGCATCCAGCAGAGTCTCCTTCAGAGTATTGTATTTTCTTTCCTGTCCAAGTTGTATTCCAGACAATTATTGTATTTTATTTTAAATTTCTAGAAAAGGCTCATGCACTTGTGACACCAGGTTCTGGGAGGATTATAGGATGTTCACTATTGGAATTGGAAAATATTGTTATTTATTCTGTAAATTCATCTTTTACAAAATAAATTGAAGTAAATTTAGGATTTCAAAAAATATTAAAATGAGGATTTAATTAAGTATTTATTGTTGGCTTGCCTGACAGTGGACTCCGGCGCCATCACGAGCTTTATGGATTTTGGGTCGTGACAGAAAATACTGTTCAAAATCCGGAAAATATTCCAGTATAATATACTGGAGTTTGCATTTTTTACATATGAACTTCTAGCATAATATAGTGGTCCAGTATAATATGATGAAAGTTCATACACAAGTGCTCCAATCTCCAGTATATTATGCTGAAACTTTCCGTGTACTGGAGTTCCAGCATGATATGCTGGAAGTTCATACCACCAATCTCCAGTATATTATGCTAGAACTTTTCGTGTTGCAGCAAAATTAATAATGACTATTTTTCAATGACTTTACAAACGTTGGCTATTTTTCAATTACCAGTTCGAAAACTGGCTAGCCCGTGCTATTTTTACTTGAATTGTATTTACATGCCAATTTCTCAATTTGGGTTCTGGCCATAATAGAGGCGAGACCAGAATTTTAGTTTATGGGTTTTAGATCACAATCTTTTTTGTTTATTGGGTTTTGGATAGGCTTTTTTGTATATATTACATGAGTTTTTAATACTAATCTTCGGGTACGCATTTTACGCGTGTACCTATATTAATTAATACACAAATTTTAAGAGTTACATACATATTATTAGATAATTTGTTTGAGTTATAAAATATAATTTAAGATTTTTTTAAAATAATAAATATTATTCTCATTTAGTTAGTTTAACAAATGAAGGAATTTTATTTAGATGCCTTATCGTTATTTTTTCCGAACTTATATCGAAACTTATGAAAATTGTTAATATTTACAATTCTTTAAAGACTTATCAAATAACACAAATTAAAAGGGCTCCAAAAGCGGATGCGATTGGCCTCAGAGGAGAGGGGCTCCAAAAGTGGATGCGATCAGGCAATGGTAGCTTTGAAGGGAGAGTTGAGCGGAACCAGGCATAAGGAGAAACAATCGCTATTGATAGTTCCTGGACAAAAATTGGGGGGAAGGGCAAAGGAAAGAGCGATGGAAAACCTATCTTTCTACTTTTTCTTTCTCGTCTGAAGGTCTCTTTTTTGCTTCGGCCAAACACTTTTTCTCTGACCCAAATTCTCCATTTTGGTACATGCCAAAGCGTTCCATTTTGGCGGATTGAAAGAGCCATCAACCACTATGATCGATCTCTTAGTCTTTTAAAAATTTGCGAATGAAAAATAATTGGCATTATACCTTCTAAAAATTTGATAGTGACAATGTAAAGTTTAAAGAAAGACTAATATTGAAGTAATATTTTACAAGAAAAAACTTAGTATAATAATTATAGCGAGACGTTCATTTATTGGGATGAATGCAAGAAAGAAACAAATGACAACTCATTTATAATCTAGTTGCCTTCTATAATTTTACCTTATTGCTTAAAATTTGATTTTTCATCGATTTGAATCTTCTTTTTTATTATAATTAATTTTGCTAAATTTTATGATTTTTTTCACTGTCGATACTCTTATTACAAAAATAAAATTTATGTACTTTAAGTGTTTGGTCAATTTAACAAATAATATTTCTTATATGATAAATTTGTAAAATAATTGAATTTGATTCGTTTGCTAATTAGTTAATTCAACGAGTTAATTATTTGTTCTCAACATTAAAAGAAATAACTTAATTTTTATTAATTCAAATTCTAAATATTTTGCTCATTCTAATTTTTAAATATTTGAGAATAATTATAATTTTCCAATAAGAATTCGATTTTCAAATAGTAAGAAAAATCATATGTTTTGAATCTTTAATGTTTTCAGAATTCGGTGTGTGTTTGACTCCTGCAGAATTTTGCTAACTCACATTTTAAATAATAAAGAATCTTATAGGAATAGTTCAATACAACTCTAATATTAATGGGATTTAAATAAGGAAAATTTTAATAATAAAATTTTAGTTGATTTTAAAGTTCTAAAATTAGAAAAATAATTAAATGACTATTTTATCTAGTATAAAATCTATTTTTAAAGAGAAAAATAGGCAAATGATATTTCGCTAAGGGATTTTATACTTTTAATATAGTACAAATAGATAAATAGATATAAATTTTAATGCTCTAATGAGATGTACAATTGCTCCAACTACACCAAATATGGTTATGATATTTTGAGACGGTTCTAATTAAATATGTCAAAACGTTATCGTAACATTTCAATAAACGGAGAGAGAAGAAGCCAAAATTCAAAAGAACAATTTGTTAAAAAACTTATTTTGCCTGTTTTTCGCTTTTGGTTACCAAATTAGCCGATAAGTCTAACAGAAATAGACTAAAAAGGTGTAAAACTTATGTATAATTTGGATTTGGCCAACGATGAAAATTTATTATATTTAACTATTTAAGTTCAAGCATAATTTATATTATTTATAACAAAACAAAAAAGGTAAAGACTTGAAAAATAAATATGCCTGACGGGAATTTGGACAAAGATAGAATTTTATTATATTTAACTATCTAAGTTTGATACTAAATATGATTAAATTATATTTTATCAAAATGAAAAGGCCAAAGACTTGGAAATAAATTGCCTAACGGTTCCTGACATGGTTTAAAAAACAACTTAGAAACTTAGAAGGATTTAAGAAGAATCCTAATATTTAGGATCTTGTACATGGTTAAAATAAGGAAGTATTTAATAAATAAGTTTTTAGTTGATTTCAAAGTTTAAAATTTTAAGAAAATAATTAAATGACTATTTTGTCTAATATGAACTCTATCTTTAGAGGGTAAAAAAGCGACATTTCGTTAAGAGCTTTCGTACTTTTAATATAGTATAAATAAATTTTGTATATCATGTAATATAATATTACATGATAATAATTTGACTTGGGTTAAAAATAAGGGATAATAAAACTCCTACAAAATGTAGGTGTGCAATTGAGGCGAAGTTATCCATACTTGTTTATTGCAAGCTGCGTCAACCAATTTCAAACAACAGAATGTGAACACGTGACTAAAATCATCGTGTGTGTCGCAATCAGCGAATAGAACAAAAAGACAAACCCGTCGTTTCTAACGGCCAGCCTAACAAAACGACGCCGCCAGTATTTTTTTTTTTTTTTTTTTTTTTTTTTGAGAAAAGACCCAAAATAATCCAGTATCTTTGGATTTTAACTTAAAATAATTCTATTTCTTTCATATGGAGCATTAATAGTCCACATTCTTTAATAAAATATGCACTTTTAGTCACCATCAAAACTTCTATTAGTTTTTAAACGGAAAGAACCTCACATGCCAACATATGAGATTTATTTCCTTAAAAAATAAATACTACTACACTATTAATCTCGTCGAGTTACTCTTTAGCTTGAAAAAGTGTACAGTAGTAGCAGACCGAAGACGTTTCAAGTGATCATTCAGTGGGTATTGTATTCTTGAGTTTCGTGCTCTTCCTCTTATTTTGCTCGTTAATAATTATGAGATGCCATGTTATTGAACTAGCATTTAACTGTAAAAATCCTAAATTATTTTATCAAGAATTTTATTGATGTATATAGCATTTTAACAGCCTTAATTCCTTATCATGGTTATGTACACTGTAATAAATCTTGGAGATGGTAATCAGAAGCTACCTTGAATGCACTATCATACCCCTTTCCCTTCTTGTGAGAGCTTTGCAACTTGCAAGCTGGGAATAGCTATCTGTCCAGTTTAGATTTTATGTTTATTACAGATACGATATAAAATTCTCATTATTCTTTTTATTTATTGGGAAATTTTCTTCTTTATTGTCAATGTCAAAAGATAACAAGAATCAGATAAGATGCAATTCTATACGACCCACTAGAAGTTCCCTACCTTTATTTAATTTAATATCATGAGCAGAAGAAAAAGCACACAACTTCAACTACACACATTACCAAATTGCATTAGATAAATTGATTGAGCTTGACTCATGCAGCATGGCTTTGATTATTTGGAGAAGAATGTGTTTGATTGGGTTCTTGCTCAACAAAAAAAATAATTTTTTTTTTCTAAGAAATTAAATCTCATATGATGCCATGTGAGGTTCTTTCCATTAAAAAACTAACAGAAGTTTGGATGGAGGCTAAAAGTGTATCACTTTATTAAATAATAGTATGTACTATTAAAGACCCGTTTAGCCATAGATTTTGCCAAAATAAACTTGGATTTTATTTGGCAAACACATGTTTGGCCATAGATTTTACCTACATTTGGCCAAATCCCAAATTTCAAATCTCAAAACCAGCTCAATAGCTAGTTTTGGGCCAAAATATCACTATTATATTTTTTAAAAATTGCCCCAAACTTTTATATTTTATAAAAGAGCCCACCATTTATTATTTTATAACGATGTTGTTTCGTCTTCTCGGTCATTTGATAGTGTATCATGTAGTTCATTATAAAAATGATAATTTTGTATCAAATTTATTTATATTTAGGACTATGATTTGCGATAATATAATAAATGTTATTGATAATGATACTGTTGGGTATTTATGATAGTTTTTTGAACTTGTGGATATAAATCATATTTTATATTTTTTCAAACCAAACTTCACCCAAAATAAATATACAAACACATTTTTATTTTCAAACCAAACTTCGTCCAAATTAAATTTTTCATAATTAAATTTTGAGTTAAAGTGCAAAGATACTACAATATTTTGGCCCTTTTCTCTTTTTTCCCCTCTCTTTACCTCTTTTCAACGTTGCATCGTCAAAATATAACTCTCCCGTCTCCTCTCTTCTTTTCCCCAGTCCTCTACCAGAAAAAGCTGAAATTTCAAAAAGTACTCATTTCTGTCTTCACTCACAGCTCCATATCCCTTGTTAGAAATGGATCGGGTTGGAATCGGCGTGGTACCGGGTATGGATATGCCGATCATGCACGAAAGTGATCGTTACAATTTTGTTGACGATATCGGGTCGGGTAATTTTGGAGTTGCGAGACTCATGAGAGATAAACAAACTAAAGAGCTAGTTGCTGTAAAGTATATCGAAAGAGGCGATAAGGTTAGTTTCGTATTACGAATTTTGCATTTGAGTTATATGTAACCTGATCGTGTAATTTAACCTGTTATAACATGTCACATGCAATTTATGAAAGTTTACCCATCAGTTACCTTTTATGTCACTTGACTGTATATATATTTTTTACAATGTCAGGATACAAAATTTAAATTCAATTTTGAATTTAAGTTATATGCATGGATGGTGTAATGAATTTCTTACCATACGAGTATAATTTAACCTATTGTAACATGTCATTTACCTTTAAAGATTATGCATCAATGCTATTGAATAAAGTTAGCTGCAATTATTTTTAAATGACTTGATTGTGTATACATTATTTACACCGTCCGTGCAAACAACTTAAACTTCTCTAATTTTGCATTGAGTGTAAGTTATATGTACCGATGGTTATTTATTAGGTAATTACGTGTAATTTTATTGATAAGCATTAATTTGTAATCTAATAAAAATGAAAACTGGCCTGCTATCACATGTTAAAAAAATTCGTTGATAGTGTAAAAAAATCTTTGCATTGCGAGATGTCACTGCATTTAACTTAAATCCTTTTGGATTTTTGGATTCTTGTAATTTGTGCAGTCAGCTTGATTTTGATGTTTCCATCTGCTTTTGGTAACAAACTTTTATTTTTTTTGTTCAATTTGGACAGACAATTAATGTTGGTGATTCAGATTTTGCTTTTCCCCCCTGTATTAGCAAGACTTATCCAAGTTGCTAACCTTGATGTGGTTCTTTCCATTTTTTGGGAGTTTTCCAAACTTTATGTTGGGGAGTTATGGAATTTAAGATATATGAATTGACACTTCTCTTGCACTATCCATAGTTTCCTACTTTTATATGTTACCAACTCACACCTACTATATTAAGCAGATCTTTTTATGGATATAAGTAAGTTACCTTTTAAGAAGTTTGATAGAGTAAAAAAGTTTCACCCGAGGATTTTAAATTATATACACCGTTAGCTTAGAATTTATTGCTGACCCAAACTTTGTTTGGGACTGAGGTTTAGTTGTTATTGTTGTTTTATAAGTGCAGTTTAATCATTTAGCATTTTGAAGGTTACTAATCTACTCTTACCATCTTAGACATTTACCTATAGTTTGTTTTTAAGTGATATGATTGCGTAAAGGTTTTCTATACTCTCAGTATAGAAAAGTTAAACGCTAAATTAAACCATGATTTTTAGGAGGATAAATATAATCAGTTTAAAAAATCTGTGTAGTTCCCCTGATACCAACTCACTTTAAAGTAGACAACTAACTAGATGGTGTGAGAGATCTTTACACAGTGAGTATTTAAAATCAAAGCTATTAATTGTAGTAGGATAAGCACAATGGGTTCAGTGAAATCTTTTCATTGTTGTTTTTCTAGAAAACTATCAACATGGTTAATCTCAAGGGGCTGATTTGACTTCAGAGTTTGTTAGAAACTAATTAGTTATAGTGCTAAAACCAAGCTAGGGGAAAACTTGTGCTTCATAAAAGCTTTTTGGCCTTGTATGAGCATAAATATAGTAAGTTTTTAAAGAAATTCCATAATGTGTAGTCATGTCAGGTAGCAGGTATTCAGTGAAATAGTCGAGATACACGCAAGCTGGTCCAAACACCATCTTTATCATGTCAGAAATTCATGCTTACAATAATTCCTGTCTAAAAAACAGGCATGGCACTATAGTAAGATGAGTTTTATATGTGCTATTTTGGTTGCTTCATGAGTTAATATATATATTTATATATGATACACACGCACATGTATGTATAATAATATATTGCTTCAATATACTCATTTTAAGCAATGGCGTACCTCTATTTCGGCAGCGGATGCAGGTGTACATACTGCATGCGGTTTAAACTATATGGATATAGTTGAAAATTTTATAGAAGTGTATATTTTATACTAAATCCACACTCATTATCGCAAAAGAGTAGCAGGTGCATTAGTATTCCACAGTCCACACCCACTAATTAAAGTCCTGAATCTGCCTCTAATTTCATGTATGCAGCACTATCTGCACACCTGGGCAAGTGTTTGCTGTGAGTTCACCTAAACAAGTGGACATTCTCATTTTCGACCCTCAGTCTCTTTAACCATCAACCATGTGTTTCACTTCAACTAAAAGAACAACCTCGTCAATAGTTCTGATTAACACAGGCAGTGCTCTATGTCTATCTGAATTATTCTCTGCTTAATCTGCATTCTGATAAATAACTGTGACAAAATAGTGATGTAAAGTGGTGCAAGAGTTGGCAGTTTGTATTTCAATTGAGTTACCCCTTGCTTTTGTTGTCCATGTGTAAGGTGGAGATTTATAACTGGTAATATCTTGCTCCATATGATAGCTGTTTTTTTCTCCATTCCCCCAACCATTGCAGATAGATAAAAACATTCAGCGGGAAATAATCAATCACCGGTCCCTACGGCATCCTAACATAGTTAGATTCAGAGAGGTTTGACATTTACTTCAATTTTAGATTCTAAATATAGGATTATTATATATTGATGACTAATCTGCTTAAGATTTTACTCTAGGTTATTCTGACGCCAACTCATCTTGCTATTGTGATGGAATTTGCATCTGGGGGAGAGCTTTTTAAGAGAATTTGTAATGCAGTACGCTTCAGCGAGGATGAGGTTTTTAATCTGCTTACTGTACATCACTTTGCTTATAATTGAATGAGATTTTTGGGATTACTTAATGTCGTGGCGTGCAGGCTCGGTTCTTTTTCCAGCAACTTATATCCGGGGTCAGCTACTGCCACTCAATGGTAATGAATCTTCATACACTCAATCCATTCCATGTTTCAGACCTTGAGATCCATTGGATTGTTATTCAGCCTGTTTCTGTTGTATTTCGTGGTGAAGCAAGTATGTCATCGGGACTTGAAGCTGGAAAATACGTTGCTTGATGGAAGCCCTGCGCCTCGTTTGAAGATATGTGATTTTGGGTATTCCAAGGTGCAATGACCCCCAATAATTATCCATACACTGACCTGTGTACCTGGTTCAATTTTTATCTTGAAATCTGGATCTGGATTCCTAACACGTTCAATATAGATGGAAATGTATATTCATAACTATTTTATCATTATTGCCACTTGTGCAGTCCTCTCTGTTGCATTCACAACCTAACTCAACAGTGGGAACTCCTGCTTATATTGCTCCGGAAGTTTTTCTAAGGAAAGAGTATGACGGCAAGGTAATTAATTTATTGCACAGTATAACAAACAGTAAGTCATAGATTTATCTTCCAGTATAAGCTAACTTCTAGAACATTATTCAACTGTAGAACCGTAAAAATCTCTCTACAAATTATATGAATCAGTCTTTCATGCTTGAAGCGGTCTTTCCTTCTGAATGGAGGTGTTAGTTGTAATGTGGAAAGTCAGTCCAGTTGAGCATTCAGCTATGCCTGAAAAGAAGGGGAAAGGTGTAGGTATATTTTTTCCAATGAACAGAAGCAGGGAAAAATTATGTAGTATGAGGAGCTCAAAAATTATAAATTCAGGGACAGAACCGTCCTTTTCTATAGCGTAAGCTCCTATTAAGTAGTTCGTGTTAGTGCCAGCTTATTCTGAAACGGTGATACAATGTTATCCCACCAGCCAAAGTATATCATGAGAAATGGACCTTTCTCTGTGTGTGTGTGTGTGTGTGTGTGTATTTGAGGGATTTTGGCATGCTGATGAGGTGAAGCGGGAAGGAAGATTCCTGT